>NC_053183.1:1818181-2121212 GCF_905163445.1 Pararge aegeria
AACAGCCACACGATTTTACAACTTCGCTTAAGAACGCGCCTTACTTTCCTTATATTACCAAATCTAACCTCTACCTTGTATATAAGGCATTACAATCCAGTCTCAACTATGTCAGTCCCAATCTAGTGCGCAATATAAAATAGTTACAGATCTAATTGATACACGTGCAATATTTTAAAACTAAAAATCAGGCTCGAAAACTTTAATCTTAAAGCTAGAGCCAAACTGATCTTACAAACGCAACATTTGCAATTGCAACATTTCATCTTTTTTTTTTTTATTTAAAATACATATAAAAAAATTCGGTATCGACAGAATTTGAACCTGCGTCTGGCAATCGTGGATTGAGCGCTTTTTCCAATTAAGCTACGGCTCTCCTACCGTCGATGCCGAAAATTAGTAAATGCCTTTCACATCAGTCTTATAGCGACTGTAGCGTCATCTAGTAGGAAGCGTTGCAGTTTCCTACTATATGTGTGTGTGAGATAACATAACTTAGGAAAGTTAGAAGTGCGAAGCGAAAGTAAAGCCGAAGTCCTAACCATTAATTGTTAGTTATGTATTCGTATGTATGATTTAAACAGTGTATCCCACATTTACGTTTTTCTATATATACCTAATTACCTATACTGAAACAAGAGATGACACATATACATAACTAAATGACCCGTGCAAGTTCGTCTGCTAAAATCGGTTATTACCGGAAAACACGAATAAAATGACATTTTCTAAAAATGAATCATAGCTAGATCGATGTATCGCTCCCGAAACCCCCTGTATACTAAATTTCATGAAAGTCGTTTGTGCCGATTCCGAGATTCTAAGAATTGCTCGTTTAAAGCTATAAGATACGCTTTTTAATTTACCTCAACATTTGTACGTCGATGTGAACGACAAAATACGCGTGAAAGCAGTGGCGTGCACTTCATACATGCACAAAAGCACTGCATACCCTAAAATTTTTGTATGACTCATAAATGTGAAGGATTTTCCATTTTATGGCACCTAACTTCTTTATGCATACCCTGGTCAAAAACTCTGTGCACGCCACTACGTGAAAGACATATTTTTCTATAAGAATTTGAATTTCGTTTTAGCTTTCCTAATCCTATAAGGCTGCCTTTTATATCCAACTACATTCTTGGTCGCCTTTTTTTTTTTTGGGGAACTTATTGTGGTGTACAAATAAAGAGTATAATTTGGATTCTGGATATTTATAAGACGATAATCTTATCAATATCCAGAATCTACTATAAATATTTATTTATTTATAAATATCCAGATCGCCATACGAAGGTGTAAGGGATGTTAGAAGGCTATCCCAATATACCCTTTAGTCACACACCAATTAAGACTGCGTTTGAAGTGTATTTACGTTGAGTACACGTGACAAATGTGCACACCGATTAATCCACGTTGCATTGCTTACGTTGCTTACGTAATACCAGTCTGTCTCTAGCTTAATACTCATAACGGCTAGTTTCTGAAAGTGTTGTGAAATCTATAAACTAATAATATATAGTTCTAAAACGCCAATCAGCGGCGTTTATTGCCCAAATTGCATTATTTAAACTGAATAATCGCTCTATCGGTAACACGATTTTTATTGATCGATTAGTCGATTAGATCAATGATTGTCGCATCAGAAACTAACTGTTAAGTTTACAAAAAGGGAAATGTTTACAAGTATATTATTTTTCCGCCTATAAATTACAAACAATTAAGTCTAATCATAACCGACCGCAAAACACGTTCGGTAATAGCTTAAAATATACGGGCATGCATAGATAGCTTAACGTACAAAAAATGTCTTTTTATATATAAAATGTCTATAAATGAGTTAATTTATTCATTATTGGCACTTGTAATTACATATCTATGGAGAAAGTAGGGCTTATATATTTTACTTGAGAATTCTTTTGTACAAAACAGATTCTTTGTTTGTTATGACTTGAGGCGGTTTACGGGGATTAAACCAATGCAACCAATACGAGTCCACGCGTGTGTCAATTAACGACCGGGACGAGACGGGACGGTTTCAGCAAGTCTTCCACAGCGGATGATTGGGTCTGGCCCATGAAGGTAACAGTCGAATCCAAAGCCAATCCATTGACTAATTTTAATCTCTATTGGTTAACTAGTGATCAACTAATTCGTGCTCGGACAACCGGGCTAAAGCCAAACCATCGTCTTATAAACTGGACCAATCAATATGTATTTTGTGACCTGAAAAAACGTCTCTTGGACAACATGGTTGTGTTTGAATGGATTTATATTTTTATTTAAGTGTCTTTATATATAATACATTTGATGGAACGTTATTATTCGCATCCGTGACCTTAACTTTATAGGCCTCAAGTTTAAGTTCTAATTTACAAATGTTATCGTATACAATATATTTAAACCTAATTTCCTATTAAAAAAAAATGAGAATGACAAAACCTTTAAAAAATTCTACTAAATTACATTTAACAGTGGAAACACATACGTAATGGCAGCACTGGAAATAGAATATAGAATGCGTCGCGAAAGTTGAAGATGTATTTACAACTTAAATAAATCAATCAATTTAATACACTTTATAAAACACTATTCAAAGAAATAAAGTAAAGTTTGAATAGGCGGCCTTAAAAGCGATAAGGCCGCCTATAAATAGCGATCTACCAGACAACCCAACAAAGGCTCGTAGTTAAGAAGAATCTAGTGTGTATACAACATTTTTTTTTAAATAATAAACATAAATTACAAAAATAGATAAATTAAATAAGATAAACTTAATTCATTCACATATAACATAAGAAATATAATAGAATATACTTATAATACATAAAATATTTACTTATTTGTCAAAAAGAAGCCAGTAAGGTAAAAAAGGGGAAAACGAGGGAAAAAAGTCGAATAAAATATAAAGGAAATGATAACTATAATGGCAGGGGTTACACGATGATTCACTTACGAGTACTTGACTTGTCTTTGGTTACTTACCTGAATTAGCCAAAGACAAGTTTCCATCTATACCTATTTGTAGACGAGTAAAGATGGCAGTTTGAATTCAACTGCTCCGCCTCAACTTTCGCGACACATCATGTATTTATACAATATTAAAAATGTTAATTGAAAAACATCAGGTCCCTAAAAATTTCGAGTTATTTCCGTAAACATTAAATTATTTAATTAAATTGTCACATTAATTACAACCTCTCTAGAATCATTAGTGTGTATAGTATAATGAGAATTAAATAAGAGATAAGTAGAAAGGAGAATGCCGGAACACTGTTTCGTTTGGTGCCACATTTAAATTGGTAACAAAAATTTAGTTTTTATTTTTAAAAAACAACCTCTCAAATCCGAAGCCTCTTCGACGGTTGAAATAGATTAGTGTTTCTAATATATTGTGAACAGTACCATCAATAGGTAGGTACAATAATCGCATGTGTCAAAAATAACCTTAATTCACGAACTTCGCCGGATTTCAGAGTTACATGCAAATATGTAACTCTTAAATCCGGCGAACTAGAGTTTTAATGTTTTTGGTAATGTATTGTAATTATTAAACCCTTCAAAATGAGATAACTTCCAAGAAGGCACCTTATAAGTACTATGTGAAACCAAATCCCATACTACATCCGGCATTCTCCTTTGTTACGAGGAAACTAAAATATATTTATATTGGTTCATAAGAAGAAAAAAACATGGGCGCCTGCCCCTAATAGAAATAATAAATGTTATTAGATTCAATATTTAAAATGGCAGTGCAAGTCAAATTATTATAATAGTTCATAATCTTACGGAATAATCAAATCGCGAGTACACGCCACGAAAGATGAAAAAGAGTGCCGTGCTTCTGGCTGAAAATGGAATACATTTTCAGCCTTAATATTGTGCGACAAATCTTTAAAAATAAGGATTTGGGGCTAATAAAAAATAGGGTTAAATAAAAATACCAGAAAGCTCTCGGCCTTTTACTTCTTTTAATTAAAACTAACAACTTTTGTTCAACGACTTTTGAAAATTGAGAATTAATTAATTTCATACCGAAAAAAAAAATATAATCGCTGCGAGCACGCACCATAGAGTCGTGCGCTCTTCTGCTTTTGTTACATTTCAGAGTAGTAACAAGTAGAGTAACTTTGTAAAAGATTGAATATTTCACAAAACATGGACTTTAAAAAAAAAGTTGTAGAACAAAAGTAGTTAGTTTTAATGTAACCAACTGAAGGCCGGGAGCTTTTTGGTATCTTTTATGTAACCCTGTATAGAGATTTTAGGCAGGCAGTGCTTTCTTGCATATACAAAGTGCACGCCACTGGGTACACGGCATACGAGAAATCTCACATGCGAGTTGCGTTCACTGCATGCCGGGATACAAACAATAAAATTCACCTGTATATCGGCATGTATTGTAGAAATTATCGCCTCCCAAATGCCTCTTGGCATGCTTTATAAAAAACTCGAATGTGTTTCCTATCGACCAAAGAAGTAAGCACTTAAGAAAATTGATGAAGCTAATTCTTAGCATTGCTTTATTGTTCCGATGCATATTGTTGCATAACCCCTAGTACGTTTTTTCGCTAGCTTCGAAAACGCAATTCGACGTCGAGTTGGTTTATTAATCTACAATTCTTAGACAAATTATTGTGAAATAAAAACTAGTACAAAAAGTTTTCCAAACTCTCGAAAGCCATCAGTTCGTTCCATAAATGGTATGTGGAAAAACGTAATATGGGTCATACCGACGTAACAAACACACACTTTTTTCCTACACTTACAGTTAGTGTCATGGTTTAAAAATACCACCTTTCATAAAATGTTATGCGCTACACAGCTAAACTGTAGTCAAAGTCACAATATACATAAAATACAAAACGTTGCTGTCAACCACAAGTCAATGCACAAGTCCAAAGCTCGCTTTCCAAGAAATAGCCTTCTCTAGGATGCAACCCGAAACAGAGCACTGCGATTTGTCAAGTTGCAAAAAGTTCTGCTAATCTGACAAATTTGAATGGAGTTGTTAACTCACATCACAAACTTCGTCCGAGTACAACTTCTAATAAATAAATTTATTCCCATAGATCAACACAGTATACCCTGGCCCAGTATACCATCACCCACCCTCAAATATTAATATATTTTCTCGGCTCTGAATGCATAGTTAAATATCTCCCTCAGAATTAGGCAATCAAACGCATTTTTTAAACTTTTAGTTAGTTTAAAATTTTTTAGAGATTAAAGCATTCAAGTATCAAACAAAAGAACCAACTCTTCAGCTTTCTATTACCAAACGCTAATCAAGACTGTGGCTGGAAATATATTGTTTTAAAAAGGATCTAAAAAGAATTAAGTTTTTTACGTATCCAGTATAAAACTGCGATTTGTTACGGACTACTGTACTTTTCGCTTCCATAAACGTTCGATTCAAAATCCCATTTTATTTTGACGTTTCTATATTCGCGAGCATGCAGAACTCATACTAAGTGACAATGAAAAACTCTGTCATAAATATGTGAAGATTCAGCATCGGATTGCACCGTATCGATTATTTTCATTTCTTGCTGATAGTTTATTTTGTACAATGGACGTATGCAAAGGTACACCTTGTATCCAAAATTCAATATAACAAGACATGTCGCAGCACGTCCGCGGCGACAAATTACACTATTTACATGCTTGTGGGAGTAAGGCCGCGGTCAGTCGCCCACGATGGCGATCCGCGCCTCCGCTTTGACCGCTCGTCACGCCCGTGGCCCGCTCTTCTCACCCATACGCTTTATGAGCTCTGAGATCAGCTCACTGGAACAAAACAATTCCCTCATATTCAAATTCTAAATTAACTTATTTCAAGTAGTCCTACTTGTACATGTCGATAGATCCAAGATCACGCTCACCTGTATATGAGCGGGTCCATGTTTCTTGCGAGCATGTACAGCAGCCACCAGTCGCCGACGTCGGTGCGCTGGGATATAATCACGGCGGTTTCCATGGCAATGGTGCGAGACCGCGCGTGCAAGAGGCGCGGCCGGACGGATGGGACGAAGATTATTATCAGTCTGTAATAAACCGAAAGGATTATGGAAGATTATTTTTTTAAATTTAAATGACAATGTGAGATGGTGATAACAAAAAAAAAATAACAACCGGCTAAGTTTGTTGTGGGCTTCTTTTTAGACCAGGGCGCATTTGGAACCCTCGTAGCTTTAGTTTTAATTTGACGAATTTAGTTATCGCCATCAACTCACTTCGATGTCATATTTTACATGTAATGTACGCATCAAAAGTGCCATCTATGTGCCTATTTGAATAAAGAAATATTTGACTTTGAGTTTGAAACATATATTGGCGGACCTTGGGAGTAAAAACCGACGTATGCCATCACGGAAACGGCATAACGCTCTCTTATGTCATGATGCCCCTTCTGCGCCCAATTAATATACCGTCACGGAAATACATCTGCTTGGCGTCCCATGACTACTGATAAATAATCCAGCACATTATCTCTAGTTCGAGGTTTGGTATTCGAAAACGAATGTATACGTCGAATTCAAATTAAAACACACTTCGATTACTATGGTAGGTGTTGAGATTTTGTGATACTCAACTAAAGGACCTCTTGCGAATGATTCACTTTAAACATTGTGAAATTCCAACCGCCATAGATGAAAATCTTTAAAGATATTGGAACCCTAAATATTTGCATCAGATCCTTTTAAAATAAAATCAAAAAATTGCAAAAATGGTTAGTTAAAATTGGGCAAACAAACATAAAATTAAAACTCGGTCAGGTTTAGTCGAACATTAATTACGTTTTTGACATTCGCAAACTCGTGCTAAATGTACCTTGTACGGGATTGAACAAACTGTTTTGTCTTCTAATCGCTTGCTAACTGTCCTTAATTACTGTTTAGTGTACACTGTCTGCCGAGAAACTAGCTAACGCTCATAACGACACTATCCACCTGATAAGAGGTTATGGATTATATGATATCTTAGTAACAGTGTGTCGGTTTATCTCATGCGATACGAATTCATTATTTAAGGAATTTCGATCATCCACTATGTGTAACGTGTCGTTCGATGCATGCATTATGCATAAAAGCACCCTATAATTGGGTAGGCACCCAATTATAGGTTAGGCTTAGGTTATAGGTTAGGTATCCTAACTTGCTAAATGCGAAGGTGAGTTTGTTTGTCCTTACTTTACTCACAAACTAAGTAACTAATCGACTTGATTTTTGACATAGAGTTAGTAGAAAGGACGGAGAGTGACATAGGCTACTTTTAAGCCCAGGATATGATACGGCTCCCAAGGTAATTGTAAATAACCGTATGGTTAACCGAGAATCTGTATGGTGTAATTTATAATTTCTTCAATCCTTATACTCCACACCAAACAGATTCTCGCCAATGTACCCTCTACGCACGTTTCAAAATAAAAACTCGGTCAATTTTAGTCAAACACAACGTTTTGACGTTCGGAAACTCGTACTAAGTGTGCCATGAACAGGATTGAACAAACTGTTTTGTTTTCTTATCGCTGACTAACTGTTCTTAATTACTGTTCACTGTAATCTGTCTGTGTATAAACTTACTTATAGTAATAGCGACATCATCCACCTGATAAGGGGTTATTGATATCTTAGTACGAGTAACAGCATCTTAGTACGAGTAACAGCTTTATTTATTAGTTCATCTCAACTGAACGGCATTAATTGTTCTAGGGGTTTCAGAACTCCACTGTCTTGAGCCGATTATCTCTAGTGGCTCAGTGCGAGTCATTGGATGTACCTATGTATCGGCGTGCTCTTCATATGTGCGTAAAAACACTGACTAGCCCATAATTTTTCTTATCTATCCTTACTAACATTATAAATGCGAATGTGTGTTTGTTGGTTTGCCCTTCCTTCGCAAGTCAACTTAATTTTTGGCATGAAGTTAGTTGGAAAAGAGAATAACGTAGACTTTTTATTACAGGAGAGCAATGTAATAATCGCGAACGAAGAAAGATGGCAACAGCTAGTATGTTATATGTTAAATTTTGCTTAGTTTTAAGATGGGCTTGTATGTCCACCTAGCTAAGGGATGATGATGATGATGATGATGATGATGATAAAAATGATGAAGATAATCACATTAAAACCCGGACCATAACGGCCGCCGATTAGAAATTAAGGCCGTATCGGCTGGGATCTAATACGCTTTTCATCTATGTTTCTGGTACAGACCGCTAAAGTTTGGAATGCACTGCCGGCTTCGATGTTTCCAGATTCATACAACTTGAATCAAGGCAAGAGTGAACCCAACCTAAAGGCTTACTGACGATAGTTGAACGTGACAACGTCGTAAGAAAATACTGATGGAATGGTCGCATTTTTCAAAAGAAAATTTTAATTTTATTTGTTTGATAGATATTATCGTTGCTATAAACAATTGACACCATTCACTTTTCACTGCACTTCATCCTTGCCGAAAACATGTAAATGTATTATTGTATAGAAGCTGTCCACGCGGACGCATCGCTCACTCAAGTAGGAGAGAGACAGATGTCGAACGCGGAGGCCGACTGTGCCGACTCTCTGTAGCTCGTTCCGCGCTCTCGCTTGCACTTCAAGCCTTGAATGGAACGCCTCAGAGCGAGGTAAAGCCGCATACGTCATGTTTTTTCGTGCGTGCAGCCGGCTCCATCGAATTATAAGACGTTGTCACGTCAAAAACATCAAAGCCGGTAGTCGGGATCTCCTTTTCTAAGCGCACTCCAGCCAGCGAGGTCGACAAAACGTAAGCTAAACTCACCTGTAAAGGACGAGAAGCACTAAGATGAACGCGAGTATGATGTACCAGAACCAGAGGAAGATGTACGTCTTCTCGTTGACGATGTTGAGTGGCAGAATGCAGAGGGAGTCGTGCGTCTGTATGGTGCCGGACGCTCCGTACTTGTGGAACGTGCATTTCGTGACGCGCGGGAACACGTAGATCATGGGATCGTATCTGAAAGGAAAACAATTCCCTCATTGATATTGTGTGTGTTTGTTTTTTTTTCTGAAGTTATACTTCTTTTGGCGCGTTAGGGAAAAATTATGAGGGTAAGATGCGCGCGCACACCGTCACAAAAAACCGACACCCTTAAGTTAGCTATAGTCACATAAAATACAGTCAACATTTTAGTTTTTAAAAAAAAGGTTTCACTGTGTACAATTTCAATTGATTTAATTGATTCAATTGTACAATAATCTCAAATTTTAATGTTGAGTAAAACATGCTTGTACTATATATAATGAAATAACTAGGTAATGCGTTATAGTAAAACTTTCAATTTATTAAATACCTTTTTTCTATTGTTATTGTCGTTTTTTCTACAAACGCAGAATAACGCGAATGATAAAAGTTTTGAAAAGATTTTTATCTTGTTACGCCAAAGAAGTACAACTTCTAACGCGTCTACATAAGTGCAAACACGTTTTTCTTGCGTTCTCTCCTTCGACATTGCGATCAAAGACCGTTTTAGGTCGGTTCATTGGCACGGTTTATAACATTAACTTATAACAATGTTTAAAGCTGCGGTCGGAGCAGCGTGGGTTTGTCCTTGCTATAAAAAAACCTCTCTCCTATGAGAAAGAAGGTTTGTGCCCAGCTGTGGCTTGTTAATGGGCTATCGATGATTATGATGGAACAAAAGTCATTTGAGGGGTTGAGCATTTTTTCTATAAAATTATTTCTGATGATAAATGTGTTTATTTATTTAACACAATTATTACAGCGAGGTAGCTATCATCATATCGACCCATTACCGGCCCACTACAGAGCACGGGTCTCCTCCCACAATGAGAAGAGGTTAAGGCCGTGGACCACCATGCTGGCCCAGTGCGGATTGGTGGACACCACATACCTTTGAGATCATTTTTGAGAATTCTCAGACATGCAGGTTTCCTCACGATGTTTTCCTTTACCATCGAAGCAAGTGATATTTTTAATTACTTAAAACGCACATCTATATTTATAAAAGAGAAAGTGGGTGGGTATGTTCCGTATAGGCTCCGAAACGGCTGGACATATTTCAATGAAACTTTCAGGGAATCTCCGGATTGACTTGGCGAGTAATCCTGCAAAGTTTGGTGACGATCAGAGCACACCTATTTTTAAACTGTCAAATACAGCTTTTATTTACTATGATGATATTCTATTGTTGGGTGTACATACAGTACATTGTTGGGTGTAGATAATGATCTTCACCCGCTCGAGAAGAGAATAAATACGGAGAGAAATAAATGATTCTATATATTATGAGACTTAAATTAAAAATTTAATGATGTAAGTTTATTTTTGAAATAAAATAAAGCAAAATCTAGCCCGGCGAAGCGGGCTGGGTACACTAGTAACTTATAAAAGTTAGAGGTGCGTGCTGGGATTCGAACTCGACTCCCCCCGCTTCAGAGTAAAGTCGAGCTCGTACCCGGCTATCACCGCTTTGTAAGTATACATTCGGAGGTAACTATACAACTGATTAATTGATGAATTTCTTAATGACAAGGTTGCTTGGAAGCACACCACTTAATCTGAATTGTAAAATAATGATTTTACAATTCTGTCTTGCGAGTTTTATAAGAGCAACTGTTGAGTTTCTTGTCGGCTTCTTCACGGTACAATCAGCCTTCCGAACTGTTGGTAGAGTCACTACAAACGGACAGATTTATCGTCATAAATGTGTGTTTATATTAATGCTTGCTTGAAATAAATGAATTTTGATTTACACTACAGTGAAGTATCTTGAAGTATCTTGAAAGTAATACTAGGAGCTCAGAAGTGAGGAGTAGTAAAAATACCTTTCTTCTTGCGGAACCTCGCTGTACCCCAGCACTCTAGTGCCGTAGGTGAAGAACTCGCCGTTGAAGAAGGAGTCCATCATCCACAGCTGGAGGACGATGTTGATAAGACACAGCAGCTCACAGCCCCAATACCTTAGCGCGTACAGTTTGTGCGTCTGTTAACAATAACATCATCGTATTAGTTTTCACATAAGAAATGGTCAGCTGACCAAAAAGTTATTTATAAGGTTTAGGACACAACTTTAGTAGCTTGGCCTTATTGGTAAATTAGTCCTTGACCGCCATCTCACGTGGTGATGCAGGGAAGAATTTATATTAAACCAATACCTCGAATTGGTTTCTAATCGGCATATCAACCGAACGGATGGTTTCTAATCGGTTGACAGATAGCCCGATCGAAGCAAGATCAGAGAAAATTCGAAACTTCGAACCTTTTTTTTTGGCGTGGTGGAAAAGTTTTAAAGCTTTATTGCTACCTCCGACTCTTGGACAGGACTGAGGTTATCGGGGACTCTGGGATGATTATGTCTCAAACAGTCCCGATTAATGCCACTTTTGCATTCTTACACAGTTTAGTAAAAGTCCGTTCGCTTATTTAAGGTCACCTTTGTGCCGTGCCGAATTTTACCAAAAGCGCCGTTGCGCTACCACAGGACGCCGCGCCGCCTACATCCGCAGGAGAATTTGGCATTTTATATCGAAATGCCATGCCGTAGTCAAAGGTTCTGTTGACTTTGACAGAAAATGTTTTTTAGAGCTGATGTACAGATCGTAGTCGAACGTCGCTATGCTAGGTACCAATATTTTAGTATAGATTCGTTGGATCCTTTATTATAAATAGGTACAGAACACAATGAACCCTACACTTCGCATGATGATAAATAGTTTCTATTTTAATTTCGTTTATTTACTCATATTTTAATTTAAAATTATCCTTTGTAGGTATTCGTTTTTATTATAATACCATAAGAATTAAATAGAAAAACAATGTATTCAACAAACAGTACTCACATAGAAAGCAAAATTTACAAAAACAAATAAAATAAAAGCATAAATGTAAAATGCCAAATTCTCCTGCGGGTGTACCGACACTATGAATTTTATCAGACTATATTTTCTCTTAGCATTCATTTTAATCTTAGTGTGCGGTGGGGCCCGCATGTTTGCGTTATCTGATGACAGACACACGATGTGTTCCCATTATGTGCTGAAGGTGTCATTGTTACTAGAGCGATTATCAAAGAACAGGCTTCCAATTGCGTTCTGTCGTCAAGCAAGCAAGCGTTATGAATGAATCTCTTTGAGATTTTATATAATAACGTAACAATTTCTGAATAAATGTGTTAACTACTGTTAAACGACCATAACCTCTTTGCTCGTGCTGTATCCGTTACCACTTTAGACCTTAAACGTAAACACAGCAGATGACTTGGTTGTCACTGCGTATTTTAATAAAATTTTGTACAGTTATTTCTCGTTTTAGTGAGTTCATCGTAATATTATATTACTACACAGTACAGTAATTATTACAGTATTTATACCCAAGTACCCTCTATCCAACAAGCCTTTAGATAGTATTATGGCCACAGAATTAAGAACATACAGAAACCGTGTGCATGTCTGATATTGAAGCATCAAAACCCACTTTAGTAGAGTTTCTAAAACACTTCATTCTATTTAGTAGTTAAGACTACCAGTTTACCTCTAATTTTCTAAACGTTGACCATAAAATGGGAAAAAATGGCAAAAGTTTGTGAGTGTAAAGTGAGACGTGCGAGGGGTTTTCACTGTTTTGGACACATTGCATGCAGTGCAATGTGTCCAAAACAGTGAAAACAAAAGCAATACTAGCTAAATGAGAGTTCTGTATGTTCTGGATTCTGTGAGTATGACTATTAAGAAACGTTTATCAAAAACCCTTTTATAAGTCCGACGAGATTAATCTTTCAACAAAAATATTTATATGGCGGACGAGAGAAAAAATGTGTAATTCGAAGTCATATTTATTAAACAAAAGGTAATGAATACGTAGGTGTATGGGAAGCGTTATTTGACTATATGCAAACCTCAAGGTGACGCGTTGTCTTACGACGGTATATTATGATAATTCAGCTTTGTTTTGTCTTGATGTATTCCAATGCATAATAATTAATGTTTTTAGGTTTATTTAAAAGTGTTTTGAACATTCGTTTGGTATCGCTAATTTTGCATGAAGATGCCATCGGTCGATGAAGCGGTGATACCCCAGTAGGTAGGAGCTCGACTTCACTTTTGGGGGGCCGAGTTCGAATCCCAACACGAACCTCTAACTTTTCTAAGTTATGCGCGTTAAGTAATTAAAGTATCACTGGCTTCAACGTTGAAGGAAAACAGTGAGGAAACCTGCATGCCTGAGAGTTCTACATAATGTTTTTAAAGGTGTGTGGAGTCCACCAATCCGCACTGGGCCAGCGTGGTGGACTACCGCCTTAACCCTGTGTTCTCACTGTGGGAGGAGACCCGTGCCCACTAGTGGGCCGGTAACGGTTTGATATGATGATGATTTCATCGGTCCTTCTTCTTAGTCGTTAGTCTTAACGGACGTCTCGTTGTCGTTATCTGGGTATTGTGGCTTGCTTTACAATCTGTCGCAACTCTTACCTAACGATTGCCTTTCTTGCGCATTCATGTAAAGGAGCTTCGATTAAGACAGACTTGGTTCGTCCATCTCATCGGTGATCTATCGCGTCCAACGTGTCATCGGTTAGCAACTGTCAGATCAGTTACTGAATACGTGGGCTGATGCCTGATGGTAACTTAAAGCCCACAGCACGGCTAGCATGGGTAGGAGACAATTATCTCCCCGGGTAAAGGTAAAAAAATGATCTTCTCCCACAGCTTTATCAACTCTGTCTCTGTCTTGAATTTGCTCGCTTTTAAATGCTACAGAACAACTGTGACATTTTCAGTAGTTCTTTGACCTCGTTCAAAAACATGTCAAACATGTACTTACATAGCTTAAATTTATTTACTTATTTTCAATTTTACTTTTTTATCATACCTTTTCGTTGTTTCAGGTATAAATATAATAAATGGAAAAGTGCTTGTTTGTTTGTCCTACCTTCACTCCTTAACTAGGAAACCAAACGACTAGATTTTTAGCACAGAGTTAGTTTACACGACAGAGAGTAACTTAAGCTGATTTTCATTCCAGGAAAACTAACGGTCCCACAGGAATTGTAAAAAGTCGTAATAAACGCGTACAAACAACGTGGGCAACACCTGCTTTGGAAGATACAAAAAAAAAATCCCTGTCAGGAATCGAACCCAAGACTTCTGACTTCAGTGCCAAACCACTGCACCGGAGGTCTAACCTACATATTACACTCGTAATGAAAGCTGTATTCTTGTATTTGTAATGGCACTGGTACTTTCTAGAAACCCGCCATGTACATTAAAATCCCTGCTTCCATTAAACCGAGAGAACACTCGTGAATAAAACATTAAGCTCCCGACTCACTTGAGCAAATGTAAAAGTCGTGAAGTTAAGGGTAGAAACATACTTGCAACACGACGCAGATCGCAGTCGGTTCGGATGCCCTAACTTAATTAACTATGATTTTTAGCGGGTGAGAGGCTTCGGCCCTGGCTAGTTACACGCTACAGTATCCAAAGTTTGATTTGCAGAGATCGCTACTAAGCTATCACTAACTAACCAAGCTGGCCCACTTGACGTTAAGTTGAAAACCACCGCCTATAAACAGATGATAAACGACTTAGACACTGGGAGGTATCTTTGCATCGTTTGAGTCCATGTAGGATTGAAGTGTATCTATGGATACACTTCAATCCGTATGAAGTATCCGATCATATGCATCCGTATTTATATCAAAATACCCACCAACTCAATGTCATGAACATGTGTTGTTAATCAAATATAATTTTAATTGTTTCTTGAAAACTATCTATTAACTGTTTAATAAAATATCTGGCAAATATGAATTTATAGTTATCAAAAGGTTGTATATTTACCAACTTTATAAAATTACTGTAACACAGATCAATTTTTCACAGGGCTAGCAAGCGTAGGAGTTAGGCTTTACACAGGTGTAATTACAATATTAGTTGAGATTAGCATTATGAGATTTAGCGTTCCGGTACGATGTCGAGTAGAGACTGATTAAGGGTATAGGTTACGGGTATGGTATAGGGTAATAATACAACTAATACAACTGCCACACCCCTAACAGTTCAGTCCATTACCATGTTAGACCGCATCATCAATTACCAGCTTATCAATGACTAACTCGTAGTGTACAAAAAATAGTGTGAGATGTTTTCCTTCACCGTTGAAGCTAGTGATAATTTATTTGCTTAAAACCCACATAAATAAATAAATAAGAAAAGTTAAACTGGGTTATCTACCACTGTCACTGGGCTATCACCGCTTCACACTGGGCTGTCACCGCTTGGATAAAAAGTGAATTCATTTCAGATTTGGTTGAAATATCAAAGTTGTCAAAAACGATACCGCTTGTCACAACGATAATGGTTGTAAAGAGCGCAGACTAAAAAAACAACTCTATAGGTTAAAAAGGACCCCAACCACACCTCTATTCTTGTTTTTGATGTTCAGGGCAGGCGAGAGGCAGATGCCAGTGTCCTTTTGTAGCGACGCTCGCACCTGGCACTTTTTGCTTCACCCCTGCAGTATGCACCGATTTATAGATGGACGTCCGGTACAGTAGTGAACATTAGTTTTAGTTACTCATTTAATTCATGGATTAAAATTATAAATGCTTAAAAGCAGGAGAATATGTATGGTGTATATAATTTCAAACTCTATTCTCCATACCAAACAGATCTTCGGCAATGTACCCTATACACACGTTTCGCTCCAAAACCGGAGCGTCCTCAGAAGATCTTGACTGTACAATGCATAATGATCAAGTATCCAATATTTCATTTCAATTCAAAGTACTCAAAAGCCATCTTTATAGATTTGTTTTTTTGTTTTTCTTTAGTGATTTAGAAAGTTTAGCTAACTGCTTTTTTTAAACAGTTAGCTTAGTTTTGCTGGCTTAGTTCAAAACGCACATAACTTAGAAAAGTGAGAGGTGCGAGGACTCAAACTCGGGCCCGAAAGTGAAGTCGAAGGCCTTACCATTGAACTATCACTATATATACTGTGACAAACGTGGCAAGGAGTTAGAAAACTCCAATTTCATATTTTCGAACCGCGGAGTATTGCAAAAAGAGCGTTGGGAATGTAAGACAATATGATATCCTTCTCATAATAATAAAAAATATGAGACGGATATCATATGACGCGGGATGGCGGACTTATACTGTAATGATAATAACCGGAAAGACGGCATGGTGTTCTCCGAAGGACGGGACAGCCCTTATTCCCAAACTCCGGGCTGGTACCTAATAAATATACATGGACAGAAAAACTTTTTATTTTAATAACGACCCGTGAATCGACCCAGGATTTCGTAATCCGGTGTCGAACATTCTAACCACTAGGCTATCGTTTTTATAAATGTAATATAATTTTGGGAAATCAAGTGCCTAAATTCGTCAGTAATTAATTCTCTAATGATATAAATCAATAGAGTTTTTTATGAGATACTTTTTATATCGGAAAAATGCAAGCAAGCGCTAACGCGAGCGCGAGCGTAAACGTAAGCTAATATTCCTATAGGAACTTTTCTTCTTTGGGTCTACTACCCCATGCAACTCTCCGGCCCATAAACTATCTCTATGCGAAAAATCACATCAATCAGCTGCTCTCTTGCTGCGTTATTGATGGACAAAAAAACACACTTTCGCATTTATAACATTAAAGTATGGAACTTATTTCACGCATTATCTAGTTAAACAAAACTTGTAGAATGGTCGAGAGCTTTTTGTTTTTTTTTTTATTTAACCCTGTAGGTAGGGATTTCCACCCTCCTTGATCTCGTACCTACAAGTCAAAGTGCAAGCGAAGAACGTAAGCAGGCCACATGTTTACTGACTGTTGCGTGCTGACACCAATCGAACCTGCAATCATCTTTGCATGCCATTTAGAGTTAAGACCTAAAACTATGAAATTATGGATTCGCACAACCTGCTATAGGGCTATTGTTTCACGCATCCTTAAACTTTGTTGGAACTTCAACTATAATTTGCAGTACCTACTAATTATTGCTCTAATCAGGTTGCTTCTTATTGTAAATAAATATACTAAGACAATACTAATATTGCCATCTAGCCTCTTTTAAAGCGTACTTTTACACACTAAATTAAAATTCAAAATTCAAATTTCATTTATTTCAAGTAGGCCTAATAGAAACGTCAAGTATTTGTTTGTAGAGACTCTACTACCGGTTCGGAAGGCAGACTACCGAGAAGAAGCCGGCGAGAAACTCCGCATTTACTCTTTTCCAACATCATTTTACAATTTAACAATCATTATTCTATCTTGTGTGAGATGAAAGCGGAGCGGCTTGGTCTCAGGCAACCTTGTCATTTTGAAATTAATCAATAGTACAGTAACCGATGTGTTAAATGTGTTTATATACATTCTTTAAACTTATGTAACGGCATATCTAATATTAGCTTTGGTATCATGTTATAAAAGCATATACTCAGCCCTACAAAGGTTTTCTGCTCTTTCTTAATATGCTTTCTATGATATGCTTACGACTTAACTACATTCGTAAACTTAAACGCCTTGGTCAAAAAGAAGCCCACAAACTTAGCCGGATGTTCCTTTTACCAACTCACATTGTCACTTAAAAGTGACGATTACGACGATATATTAACAAGACGGCCGGTTGGCGCAGTTTGCAGCGACCCTCCTTTCTGAGCCCAAGTGTGTGGGTTCGATTCCCACAAATGGAATGTTTGTGTGATGAGCATGAATGTTTTATCTGTATGTTGAATTATTTATGTTTATAATTCATAAAGTGTCGCAAGTCTTTCGTCTGCAACTTCGAGATCTGTCTATTAATACGCCGATATTCAGACGCATCTTTTGAAGACTGTAGTCTCATTTCTTGTCTCTTCTCCATAAGCCCGAGTGTATGGGCTGAGAACTTTTTGGTTCTATGTTTACGGTGGGTCTTAAAGAACTTGGACCCAACCGTATGGACAGTTTCCACAAGCCTGTTGTTAAGATCGTCCACAGAATCGCAGTCCAGGCAATCAAACCGGTTTTGCAGCTCCAGTTGAAAGCTCTCGGGGTTTTGGATATGAGCACGAGTAGGCCGGAGCGTAGACTTTACCAGTCTGACCCTTTCCAGCTTTACATTTATATTCAATGTGCCTCTTACCATACGGTGATCGCTCCCGGTTTTCACCCTGTTGATCACAGAGACATCATTGAATATATGCCGTTTGGTCGACATGATAAAGTCGATCTCATTTCTCGTCGAACCATCGGGGCTCAGCCAGGTCCATTTCCTGTGCGGCCGCTTTTCGAAAAAGGAGTTCATCATAAAGAGGCCCTCCTTCTCCATAAAGTCGGCCAGCATTTGGCCCCGTTCGTTCCGTTGCCCATATCCAAATTGCCCCACTCTCAGCTCTGCACCGCTTCGCTTGCCCAGCCTCGCGTTGAAATCCCCCATCACAACACTGTAGTAGGTTTTCGAGGCATGTATGGCTTTCGAAATATCCTCATACAATGCCTCTACTTCCTCGTCGGAGTGCGCAGTTGTGGGTGCGTAGACCTGTATAACCTTCAGGGAATACCGTTTGGTTATTCTGAGTACAAGGTACGCTACCCTGCTCGACACGCTTTCGACTCGAACAATGTTGTTGACAAGGGATTTGTGGACGATGAATCCGACACCACCTTGGGACTGTTGTTCGCCCTCCCGGTAGTAGAACAAGTTGCCGGATTTTAGGATTATCGTATCCTCCCCCTCTCTACGGATTTCAGATAAACCCATGATACTCCAGCGCAACTTGCTCACTGCTTCTTCCAGCTCGACTAACTTCTCATCGGTCCTCAACGTGCGTGCGTTATACGTTGCCAGGTCCAGTCGTCGGGTTTGGCAGCGGAATCTCTTCCGGAGATTCTTGACACCCCTTGCCCCGCCGTTACCATAACCGCTGCCAGAGCCAGGAATAGCGGGGCTGCCGGGGACTAGGGGCTGTGGCTTTCTTTTCTCCATTCATACAAAGATTTGCCCGGTAATGACCACGCTGGGCAGGCGGGTTGGTCATCGCAGGGCTAGACTGATCGCACCGGCGTCGCTGCTGCCCGACACCGGTCTGTGCCATTTATTCAGTCTAGCCAATTTGAAGTAGTTATACCGCCACTTGTCGGTCGCCAGAGCCTCGTCGGTTAGACGGCAGGGTGCACCACGTGCAGGTGAGGTTGGCATTTTGGGAGGCTGACTGGTACTAGCCTCCCCCTTACACCCCTGAGAAAATTAAAGTCGCCATTGAGCGCAACAAAGGCTCGAAAGTGTTCGCAAGAGATCTGTCTATCGGACAGAGCCTGTTGACTCGCCTGAAGACTGACAATGGTAGTCTCATATCTTCTAAACCAGAGATCCTGAGTGAGGTTGAGAAATTCTATGGACAGTTATACACCTCAACACAAAAGCCTGTTGAAAGTTTGGCTAAAGACCCTAGAGCCAAATTGACCCGACACTTCACTGAAGATATCCCGGACGTCAGCCTTTACGAGATTAGTATGGCTCTCAAACAACTTAAGAACAACAAGGCACCGGGTGATGACGGAATCACAGCAGAACTCCTGAAAGCGGGTGGAAAACCGATACTTAAAGTCCTTCAGCGGTTGTTCAATTCCGTCATTCATCAAGGCACAACGCCAGAGGCATGGCACAGGAGCGTGGTTGTTCTGTTCTTCAAAAAAGGTGATAATACCTTGCTGAAGAACTACAGACCTATCTCGCTGTTGAGCCATGTCTACAAGTTGTTCTCAAGAGTCATTACGAATCGTCTCGCGAATAGGTTCGACGACTTCCAGCCTCCTGAACAAGCCGGTTTCCGAAAGGGCTTCAGTACCATAGACCACATACATACGCTGCGGCAGGTTATACAGAAGACTCAAGAGTATAACCGGCCACTTTGCTTAGCGTTTGTGGACTATGAGAAAGCCTTTGATTCGGTGGAAACCTGGGCTGTGTTAAGGTCACTGCAGAGATGCCGAATTGACTACCGGTACATCGAAGTTTTGAAGTGTTTGTACAAAAACGCCACTATGTCAGTCCGTATACAGGACCAGACTACGAAACCGATCCAACTGCAGCGAGGAGTGCGACAGGGAGATGTTATCTCCCCGAAGCTGTTTACCGCTGCGTTGGAGGACGTTTTTAAGCTTCTGGATTGGAACGGGCTTGGCATCAACATTAACGGCGAGTACATCACTCAACTTCGGTTTGCCGACGATGTAGTCATAATGGCAGAGACTCTGGAAGACCTTAATGCGATGCTCAATGACCTCAGCAGAGTTTCTCAACAGGTGGGCCTTCGTATGAACATGAGCAAGACGAAAATTATGTCTAACGCTCATGTTGCGCTCCACCCAATAATTGTTGGGAACTCTGCACTCGAAATTGTAGACGAGTATATATACCTAGGACACACGATCCAGTTAGGTAGGTCCAATTTCGAGAAAGAGGTAAACCGCCGAATCCAACTCGGATGGGCAGCGTTCGGGAAACTTCGTGACATCTTCTCGTCCAAAATCCCCCAGTGCCTGAAGACTAAAGTCTTCGAACAGTGCGTGTTGCCAGTGATGACTTACGGATCAGAGACATGGTCGCTAACTATGGGCCTCATAAGAAGGCTCAGAGTCACTCAGCGGGCGATGGAGAGAGCTATGTTAGGAGTATCTCTACGTGATCAAATCAGAAATGAGGAGATCCGTAGAAGAACTAGAGTTACCGACATAGCTCAGCGAGTTGCGAAGCTGAAGTGGCAATGGGCGGGGCACATAGCTCGGAGAACCGATGGACGTTGGGGTCTTAAGGTGCTGGAATGGCGACCCCGCACCGGTAAACGCAGCGTAGGTCGGCCCCAAACGAGGTGGACAGATGACATCAGGCGAGTAGCTGGGAGCCGTTGGAGGCAAGCGGCCCAGGACCGTGCATTGTGGAACTCCCTACAAAAGACCTATGTCCAGCAGTGGACGTCAATTGGTTGAGATGATGATGATGATAATTCATAAAAAATTTGCATCGATCATCTTAGTACCCACAACACAAGCTACGCTTAAAAAGAGGCTAGATGGCAATATTAGTATTGTCTTAGTATATTTATTTACTATAAGAAGCAACCTGATTAGAGCAATAATTAGCAAGTCAAAGTCATATATGTGTTTGAATAAAGAAATATTCGACTTCGACTTTGAATGGGCAATTGACTAACATTCGGATCTACCAACATTAAGTAACATAAAGATCCATTTATTACATGTAGGTCTTATCAGTTTCTAGAAACTACCACCACTGGTCCGCAAGGCAGAAAAGAAAAGTCAGCATTTACTGTAAATATCAAAATATCAAGATTTTAGAAATGCATAAGAATTTTTAATTTTTTCTTAGGGCGTGGTTGCCGATGTTATTGCAGGCACTTGAAGCTTATCACGTACCTTCGCCTCGGATTGATGGACACAGGTCAGCACGTGGCAGAGTGTGCGCACTCTGCTAAATATTGCTTTGTTTATAGGCAATGGTTTCCCACTTACCAACAGCTTTACCATATGCTAGGTCCGTCAATTATTACTTTAAAAGAAAGTCAAATTTAAGTCTTAATTACAACTTACAATAGCCTTGACAATAGTCTTGACAATAGCTTAGTACAGCGAACAAGCTCCCTCGCCCCAAGTTCACCCTCTTCAAGTGATACTTCAGGCCCTTCCTATGAACAATCAAAAGATTGGGGCTGCGTGAGTACCTTGTGGGACACCCACGCTTTTTGCTTATCGCGTTGTAGCCATTATGCCCGCATCGTTTAAGAGTGCCCAATTTAGTTGACTGTTATAACGCTACTTGTGTACTAGGTAGGTACTTTAAGATTCTTTGATCCTTCACAGACTTATGTGAATAGAAAAGATGAAATGCTTCGAGGAAAGCTCGTAGGTACTTGTCGAAAGTAGTTTTGTATTTTATAAAGACTTCAATTGAAGGAGGTTGTCAATTTGGTTGTTTTTTTGTTACGAATTACCTCAGAAAAGTGATTTTGATTTTTTTTCCTTTTTAAAAAATATTTTAGACTCGTTGCCCGCGTCCTTTGGCCTCGTTTTTTTTCAGTTGTGTCTTAATTCCGTGGAAACAAATAGTTTTCCTGCCTATGTTACTCACCGTCCTTTCAACTAAGTCTATACCAAAAATCAAGTCTATCGGTTGCTTATTTAAGGCGTAACAAACAAAAAGCACACTTTTGCATTTATAATATTAGCATGGATTTAAAGGGTATTATACTTTAAGATTGATCCAACAGACATTTCAACAAAATCGGTTCAGTAGTTTAGTCTTAAAATGAAAATAACTGCAAAAATATGTAATTCAAGTAAACGAAATTGCGGATTCTTTATTTGTACCTATGGATGGAAAGATTGCATTACTTAGAATTAAAAAATTGTGCCCAGCGACACTATTATTTTGCCTATTTCGCAGACGATTAAGATAGAATAATAAGAAAAGTACACGTAGACTGAACTTTCACCAAAATTTAAAGAAAAAAATTTTGTCGGAATAGTTTTAGCAAAACATCTAAAGAAATGTTGATGTAAACTACCAAAGTTGTTAGGCAAAAACCTAACTTTACAATTCGAATAACAGATTTCCAAACTTTTTGCGAAACTCAATTTCAGAGTCCAGATATATCAAGCGTGCAACAGCGAAATGTTTTTGCTGGGTGTGCCGTTTTTGCATTGGTTTACTCTTATTTCTATTCAACAACTATCTCTCCTTACTATCTTTGTCGTATTATGTAGTGACAGCAGAGTAGAATACAGTTGTCACTACCCCATTTCTTCCCGCGGGTGTCGTACGAGGCGACTAAGGGAATATAACGGAGAACGGGTGGCTGCGTCCTTTGTGCTACTAGTAACATCTACGTGGTACCTAGACCTGGCCAAAGCCTCCCACCAGACAAAAAAATCGCTACGGCATTCAGGTTATACAGCCTAAAAATTACGAGAGATCTTTATCTGGTGGCACAGATTCACCCACTTATTACAGCTTTCAAAGAATATTCACGACTATGTCGGTAGCAATAATGGTGAAAATTGTATTACAACGCAAAAAAAGTAGTCAATTCAGAAACAGTTGGTTCGCGGAATAAGACAAGCGTCAATTTACACACGGATGATAATAAGGTAGGTACGGGTTTTTTCAAATGAAAGCTGATGGTGCTTACTACACGCAAATTTTTTGGGAGTCCTTAAGCCTAGATTTTAATGGATATTATTATTTATATTATTATTATTATTTATTATTATAGGAGGAAATATCAGAAATGAAGTCTCCGGTTCGATAAAAAGAAAAAATGATTTATTTTAAGGCACTGATGGTGGTTATGACTTAGGAGTAAGTTACATTGATAATAAACAAGTAGGACTAAGAAGAATAGATGAAATATTATTACAACATTATAGAAATCAGAGAGTTAATATTAACCAATCATATGATTGGTCATGACGAATTTAACACGAATATGATTGGCGAAAAGTAGAGGAAAAGAGAGGAAAAAAGTGGACTCAGACTGAATTCCGTGTGGCAAAACAAACGAAAGGTTAGGGGTGGGGACTTAAAAAGAAGTGAAAGAGAGGGTCATGGATACAGAAATTTAGAAAGATCTACACCGAAAAGAACTTGGCTCTGAAGTTAAAGAAGAAGATAATGAAAATCAGGACCCTGCTGTGCACCAAGCATCATTCTCCAGAGGTCTTCATTAATTATCACTCATTATTATCTGAGAAAGCAACAACTTTTAAATCATACATAACTATACCTTGACCATTAACTGAACAATTATTGCCCTTTATATTAGCGTAACACAATCCCAATATGGACACAATCGCATCGGCTTACCTCTCATTCAAAACATAGATTGGAGGTCAGCACCGTGTATAAATTGAACGTCTCTTCATTCCGCGAATCAAATTCAACTGAACTAACAGCATGTCGCTTGCGATCAGGCAAATGGCGTACTGGCCTGACCCTATTCAAAAGTTATAACATTAAAAATAGCTATAACAAACTAGTAGTTAGACTTGGAGTATGGAAAAGATCTGTCCAAAACTTTAATTGTCACCGAGTTCGAATTCCAGCACGCACCTAAAACTTTTGTAAGCAATTAAAATATCACTTGCTTCAACGAAGGAAAACATCGTTAGAAAACCTGCATGTCTTAGAGATCTCCATAATGTTCTCAAAGGTGTAGAGTCCTCCAATGCGCTCTAGGCCAGCGTAGTGGACTACGGCCTGAACCATCTCATTCTCATCTCGGGAGGAGACCCGTGCCCTGTAGTCGGTCGGTAACGGATTGATATGATGTTGATGATGAGATTATTTGGACAAATGTCTGCGCAAACCCTATAGGACGAATTCAAGGGAGCGAATAGATATTTGGAAACGAAGAAAGATTTTTGCATTCGTTTCATAAGTTTGTAAGTGTATATCTAGTTGAGTAGTTAGAATGTTTGTCAGTGTCTGGTTGTTTAGCTGCATATTATAAGTATTTATGTGTATTATATTCATAAAAACATTCATCAGCTATCTTAGCACTCATAACACAAGCTACGCTTACTTTGGGGCTAGATGGCGATGTGTGTATTGTCGTAGTTTATTTATGTTTCCTTAGTTTCCAACCACCTGGTCATTTGCGTTATCCTACAACACATCCTATGACTTCGCAATCCATAAGTTCCCTAAATAATATAAGCTGATCGTAATCATTCGTAAAGAGTATAAGGAAATGATGGACACAACTCATTAAATCAATTCCACGGCGTGCATTGACTCACGGCGACACTTGAGTACCGTTACTGAGACAAAAAGTAGCCACGACTAGCCTCTGTAGCGTGTAGGTTTAGCACGTCACAATATACTCACATGGCGATGATTACGTCCATAATGTTCATACAAATGTAGTATAGTAAAGGATAAATAATCGATTTATTTAAAAACAAACTCGGTCGATTGGCGCAGTGGGCAGCGACCCTTGCTTTCCGAGTCTAAGGCCGTGGGTTTGATTCCCACAACTGGAAAATTGTTGTGTGATGAACATGACACGTTCAGTGTCTGGTGTATATAAGAAGGGTTTATGTACATTATTCATTTAAAAATATTCATCAGTATTTTTAGTACCCATTACATAAGCTACGCTTACTTTGGGGCTAGATTGCGCTGTGTAATAATGTAGTATACTATTTATAAATATAAATTAGTAGGCGAGAAAGAGGCGATCTCATTGAAACTTATAAAACATTAAATAAGTATTACAACATTACATTCCAAATTTTGAGGAAATATTTTCAAAAAAGAGTAACCCCAGATTAAGGGGCTATGGTCACAAACTTGAATATCAGCAGGCATCGTCTTATCCTTCCAAGCACTTTATCAGCAATAGAGTTATACAAATGTGGAATGCCTTGCCTGAAGATGTAGTGACCGCAGAATCACTGAATCAGTTTAAGAATAGACTGGATAAACATCAAAGAGACAAAGAGCGTAAGAAATGATATAGACGCATCAGCGAAAGCTGCTTAGTCTATTATATAATAATAATAATAATAAGCCTTATTTTCTCTAAAGGCTTTGGATGTGGCTAGTTACCGTCGAAGACGTGCCGCTAAACGATTTGCTCGGCCCCCAACAAGGTGGACAGTCAACATCCAGCGAGTCGCTGGGAGCCGCTCGAAAAAAGCGGCACAGGACCGCGGATTTTGAACAACCTACAAAAAACCTATGCCCAGCAGTGTTCGTCAATCGGTTGAACTTATGATGATGGCGACAGAAAATTTCAATTTTATTTATTTTTATCAGAAGTTTATAGAAATAACAAGACCCACTTTCAGCATCATCCTGGACACAGATTGCCATCGTAGGATCAAGGATCAATTGTAGGAGAGGGTTAATGAGAGGTATATTAAAAAAAAAAAGAAATTTAGGGCATAGATCCAGGACGGACCAGGACCAGAGGAGATTTCAATAGCAGAATGGAACATCAAAGTCCACTTTAAACCAAAAGGAACGTGAGAAATACTAACTAAGGTAAACATCAATTGAGACGCAGGGTAAAACAATTAACATAAAACAAATCATCGGCGATACAAATACATGTAAACACGTGGCCACTTGAATGAACTACAGTCTACACGCTCGAGTAAGCACGTACGGCGGCGGAGAACACGCATGTCTGAAGAGAATAGCAAAATATGAATGATAAAGTATGCGAACTTTATGTCCCTATTGTGTTTAAAACCCAAGATAATGACATTGTTAAAACTAATAATACACTTGACAACAGGACTATGTGATGTATGTGATTCGTTGGACAAAAATGATTTCTTACAAAAATAAAAACCAACTCAGAAAACTAATAAGGAAGAAATAAATATTTTCTACAACATTTTTAAATCTGTGCCAAGTTATATAGTATAACTTGGCACAGTTATATAGTCTTATACAGTAGCATGGAAAGTACCATTGATTTAAAATTTTATAATTGTTACTAAACTATTGCACTTATTCGGCACAAATTTCGATTGTGCGTTAAGAATTTTCAACCTCCATCTCGAAAAATGTTTATTTGTTCTTTACCAAATTGTCGACATTTAAATGGTCCAACTAATTTAACTATACTTATAGAAATTGTCGTTGATCCAAATCGCTAAAACTTTGGTTAAAAATTAAACCTAAAACCTTTTTATTTCCAACATCAAAGACAAAAACCGACAAAGCACTAGACAAAGCTAATATTACCCGAACAATATTCTCTTGTAATATTGTTCCGGCATAAAAACTATGCTAAGGCAACCAGTGTACGCCATATCCCTAGTACGTTTCGCACTTACATTACGTATTGGAGTATCGAACAGCATTATAGTGAGAGAAAAATGGATTTTATATATAAAAGAATATACTTTTTTTGTACACCAACCAAAGGAACAGAAACACAGAAAAGTAATGAGAACCGAAATACTTTGTAAAAGTAAAATTTAGCGGCATTAACGGTACATAGAGATCTCATCGAGACAACCAAAAGCCAATTTGGAAACTGACAGTTAAGTAATAAAGATACGGGATGCAAGTAGCTACACGTAAGGTATATAAAAATGTACGCAGCGATACTGCCGAGTCCGTCCGTCCTTAGCAGAAATTGTGAAATAATAAAAATGATTATACGGAAAGAACGACAATGAAAATAAGGTTAATTTATTTTACATAACGTCGATACTCGATACCATCGACGTTTGCGAACATCGTACTAAGACGTAAAGTTCTCAGTAACATACGTGAGAAATTGTGCAGGCACGGAAACGAGCGGAATAATTATTACTATGAATATGAATAATGCAGAAATAAAAATGAATGACAAAGCACACCATGAACCAACACCGGACGTATGGCAAACAGTGTATAGCGAAAAAGTATTTGAAAGTGAGTATGTATGTAATGAAGAGACACTAGTAGACTCCAAATAATAGCAGATACCAGTTACTAGCAGATATTAGACAAACAAATAGATGGGAGGCTTTGGGCTTGGCTAGTTACCACTCTGACGACAAAGACGTGCTCCGCCAATTGATTTAGCTTTGCGGTACGATGCCGCGAAAAAAACAATTATTGGTATGCTTATTATTTACCTGCTATGCCCTGAAAATTAAGTTCGGTACTAAATGAAACTGCACCATCACTTACCGTGAGATTTCCGTCTAATGGCATAGATGTAATAAAAAAAACTTTTGTAAAAAAAAATATTGGCTATACACTATCACAAACGCAATCAATAAGGTATTCCTATATAATAACGAGCTTAACAGTATTGAAACTTGAAGTAGATTTTCAAATGCCAATTATAGACCAAATTGGCTTTTACAAACACAAACGTACAGACTATTTTAGAGCTAGGATAATGCGTTTTTAACTTTTATAGCTTTAGTTTTAAGTATACGAATAAATTTGACTTTTACTTTTGTCCTTTAACTTTAAATAAAGTTCACTTCTCCCATTTGGTTTCTTACCAGTCCGAACCGAAATGATTGAAACAAACGCTTTTGATACACATGGAGGTGGCTTGAGCATGGTATTTTTGATTGATACCATTAATCGATGTGTTTGATGATCATGTTTTACAAACACATGATGATCAATTAATGGTATACCTCAAACATACCACGCTCAAGCCACCCCATAAAATACCCTTAGCAAAATGAAATAGGTAAGTAATCCCGAAGACATTTAAGCGATGAAATTACAAGTGACAGCAGTTGCAGCCAACTGGCGTTCCAATAAAGTTGATCAATTGAAGACTTTCGAAAACCTTGATAGGGGAAAAATTCGGGGAAACAAAACTCATTTAGTGACTCAAACGTACAGCTGTCACAAAGATCGATAAACACGGAAAAGCCGGGAGAACTAACAAACGTGGTGAACAGATTGGTATACGGAAAGTTGTTAGTAACCTCGGTTTAAGATTGCAAGTATTATAAGTTTAAATTTTTGCTTTTTTTTTTAGATCGCGACATAGCCGGTTTTGATTTCAATGAGCAACGTTGATTTTTGCAACTTTTTTTAGAAGTCGTCGAAAAAACGGTCGATCGAAATCGTTTCTTACGAACGCTGCCGCAGCGATGAGAGATATATGATTGAGTTCTATTGAAAAGTTGTAGACTTGATAATGCCTACAAAGAAGTCCGCGATAGCATATGTATAACTATTATAATAAATAAACCTATAGTATCTAAACAATTAAGTTTGGATCTTAAATCCAAATAAAAAATTGTTTTATTCATGTAGGCCTATCACACATAGAAGCGTTCATACATGTATCTATACTTATAATAAAACTGTAACTGGAAGATTTCTGTACATTTAATATATTTAGAAAATTTTGACCGGGTGATGCCTTATAATCGATACCGAGTCCAAAACAGATTTTTATTTAATTTTTGTTTGTCTGTCTGTCTGTCTGTCTGTCCGGGCATCACGTGAAAACTACTGAACGGATTCAAATAAAATTTGGTATAGTGGTAGCTGATATTCCGGGTCAACATATAGGCTACTTTTTATCCCGATAAACAAAAAGCTTCTCCCAAGAAATGAGATGAAAATTTTTATCAATTTTACTTCATAGCTTCGTTAAATTTGAACCGATTTTAATAATTATTTTTTTATTTGAAAGTGTATACTATGAAGCATGTATTGTGTAATTTTAATGAAGATCGGATAAATATTGTCGGAGATAAAGGACATAACAGATAACAGCGAGTCGCGAAGCATATGGGACAGAGATCGAATGCATGCGTACCATCCTACTTATATTATAAATGCTGTTACGAGTTTATTTATTAAATTCAACATCAAGTTACCATAATATTTCTTTATTGTACTAATTACAAATTAATTACAAACTAAACCTATGTCTATCTTATAAGTAATGTAAAACTAATTAATTGGACGCCAGGAGAGTATTCGCTCCAGGCTGGGAACTCTGCCAAAACCGGTGGACCTCGGCTAGCGGATCTCAGGGTCTCACGTATTTATTGAATCATGGTTAAAAGGGGCATATCTTCAAGCCCCTTTTGGAGAACACGAACTTAAAACAGTGTTAGGTATGTGCTCATTGCAAAATTATAACAATCCTTATTACTTGATACTACAAAATGGCCACAAACAATGCACGACCTGTACGAATGTACCTTATATGCACGACCTGTCTCATTAGACAGCTGATCGCTAAATGACCGTGACCCCTCTCCACCTCCATCCACTAAACGGGAGAATTAAAAAGGAAAAATAAAAATATAAAAAGTTCATACAAAGCGTCAGGATTCGAACTCAGATGCCGCGATATATGGTTGCGCCGCCCGAGCACTGCGCTGTCGGCTGCTCTGACGAGACGCGTGAAAATGTTGAATCAACACTGCTAAACATAATGAATAGGTACCAGAGGTAATTCATTATAATGCGAAAGTTTGTGAGTAAGGATGTATGGATGGCTGGACTACAAAAAAAGTCTGGAAGGCAAAATGCCTAATTGTTAGGACACAATAACCGCTTTTAGTTATAATTTGTCAATCAAAACACGGGTACAATCTTAAGATGGTGACGTTCCTATCAGATCCAAATAAATAATAATCTCTCTTGAAATTATGCAAATTGTACCTATCGTTTAGACGTTACTATGTGTATAGAAATGCTAAAAGATGTTAAATCCGATAATAACCGATTAAATGCAGACTAAGTTACGCGGGCCAGCTAGTGTTTACATAATTGGTGATTACTTCGTTACACCAATTATGTAACGTTCCACCTTAAACTTAAAGCTACTTGAGTTCCAAACACGCCCTGGTTTAAGAAGAGCCCACAACAAACTTAGCAGCGCTTTGTTATTCCATACCAACAACCAAGACAAAAACCTGTGAAGTGAAGACAGTCGATTCATTTTATGAGTAAATCCCACTGACAAACCCGTAAGGATGTAAAAGTATAACAAGATGATATTATCATAGGAATTGCGAACCTTTGCCTAGTTAAGACATGGATACAAAGACGAATAAAGACTGATAATGCCTCGAGTCGCAAGACCTCCAATCAGTTACAGAGTACCTACCTATATAATATAGTAAACGAGTAATGCTTTACTTTGTAAGTTCGTGTATTGCGTAACCGAGCATTGAACGTTCCGCGGGCATAAGGCAATGACCGGATACAAAAAATCCGTAGCCACGGAGCAATTTTGATAAACCGACGCGATCTCTTTTTCCTACGCTCCAATAGACGCTGAGGCAAAAACGCGGACCGAAAAGCGAAATCTATAATGATCTTAAATTATATAAAGGTGTTTCATAAATTTGCACCTAACTATGGCAAGCGTAGCAGAGCATCAAATTCACAATTGTTATCATTTCCTTTCTATGACAATTTTTCAATTTCTATTGATGGAAAACCTTTCAGTGTAGGACAATATCGTCATCGTGTTGATCTACTAATTTCGGATTTTTAATAAGATGTTTTCCTATCGAGCGTCAATCTACCTTCGTGTCAAATCGTAGGTGACGTTTGATTTTAAGTTAAATATGGAAACAGGATTTAATACGCTGCTGCATAATTTTATTGCGTTTAACTCAAACCTTTTAAGCAATTAAAATATCACTTGCTTTAAGGAAAACAGCGTGAGGAAACCAGCATGCCTGTGAGTTCCAATAATGTCCTCAAATGTGGGGGGAGAGTGTGCCCCTGACTGCTGCTAATCTTTACTACTGGTAAATAATGATGCAGTCAAGATGCGGTTGACTTGCTAGGGTTATCTTGCTAGTGTTATGTAAAACGTAAAACGTAAGCTTACAGAAAAATCTTATTATAATGTTAAGGATTACTTAAACAATAAAAAAAACTTGGCTGTGAATTGCTCTAACTTCGTAGCTTAATATTAATTTACTGTGAGATGGTGATAGCAAAAAAAAAAATTACCCGGCTAAGTTTGTTATGGGCTCTTCTTAACCAGGGCGCGTTTTGAATTTATGACAGTTATATATACCTTGAGCAAGGTATAAATTAGTTGCAGTATTTCATTAGTAAGTAGTAGTTGCAGTTAACATGGTCGCTAACTATGGGCCCCATAAGAAGGCTCAGTCACTCAGCGGGCGATGGAGAGAGCTACGCTCGGAGTATCTCTACGTGATCAAATCAGAAATGTGGAGATTCGTAGAAGAACCAGAGTTACCGACATCGCTTAATGAGTCGCGAAGCTAAAGTGGCATGGGCAGGGCACATACTTCGGAGAAAGGATGGACGTTGAGGTCCCAATGTGCTGGAATGGCAGCCACGAACTGTAAGCGCAGCGTTGGTTGATCAACGAGGTGGACAGACGATATCAAGCGGCAGGTAGCCGCTGGATCCAAACGACACAAAACCGTTGAATTTGGAACTCCCTACTGGAAAGACCTCCCATGTCCAGCAGTGGACGTCTATCGGTTTATATGATGATGATGATGACTTCATTAGTAGGTTTGTTAGTTCATATAAATTTATTTTAATTTTGAATCTCAATTTAATTTACAATTTTAATTTTATTTCTTATTATATGTTTAATTTTATATGTTTAATTTTTTTCATGATCCATTTAATGTATTCATGAAACACACGTAAAATTAATTTAATAGCATATTGTAGTTATATTGGTTTATATTGACAGATATGTGAAAAAAAAAGGTATTGATGACGTATAAGTTGGGGACATTTAAATGTAACGAATGTATAGGACGTAGTCGCGAGAGTCAGCTAGTAACTAAATAAATAAATAATAAACCCAGACCACAGAAAAGAAACAGTTTCACTTAATAGAGATAATGAGAAGTTATGAATTCGGTTGTTTTCTTTTATGTATGTTCGGGCATAACTCTTTTTTGGAAAATTATTTTCGAAATGGTCCTATTAACGGCTGATTCGGCACTCTGCTATCTGAATCAAAGGCCGTGGGTTCGATTCTCACAACTGGAAAATGTTTGTGTGATGAACATGACTGCTTTTCAGCATCTGTGTGTTTATCTGTATATTAGAAGTATTTTTATATTATTCATAAAAATATTCAGCAGTCATCTTAGTAGTACACAAGCTACGCTTACTTTGGGGCTAGATGGCGATGTGTGTATTATCGTAGTATATTAATATTTATTTGAAATTCAAGATTTTTTTCATTTTAAAGCTAATGGTACGGAAACCTTCGTGCGCGAGACGGACTCGCACTTGGCCGTTTGTTTCAGCTGGACGCATATATTTCTACATAAAGCTAGGAAGCTGAAATAGCCTATCAGATGAGGTTTTGAAGTGTGATGATCTGATTGAGAGTTTTCGTGGCAGACAACGGAACTCTTCAAAAACTTAAAGCAAATCAACCGCGATTGCTGCCATCGAATAAATATCCATTGCTTACGCATTCACACAACATAACATCACGCCTGTACACTCGAAAGCGTCACGCAGACGTTTTCAGTGTATCGTTTTCATTTTCTATCAAAGTTAGTAGTAGTAGTATATTTTTTCGCGACTGGAGTTAGTCTCAGCACAGGATTAAAGCTTGATTAATTCGCAAACGTCGGTTTTTGCAGTTATACTTCTTTTGGCGCGTTGAGATGATGAGAGTAAATTTTTTCTATGCGCGCGCACACCGTCACAAAAAAACCGACACCCTGAAGTTAGCTATAAGGTTTGACAGTGTAGACTTTCAATTGTCAAAGCCTGCGGGCTCATTCCGGTGATTTAATTGATTCAATTGTACAAAAATCACACATTTTAATGTTTAGTGAAACTTGGTTGTTCGACAATGAGTCTATTAGTATGTATTATAAATTTATGAACATTCCTTTAATTATGTAGAAATAATTTCTTTGTGATATTTCAATAAACTTTATTTAACTACATAATGTATTAAATACTTTTTTTTCCCGGTAAGTGTCGTTTTTTCCCTATAAATCGCTAGAATAAGGCGAAAATAAAATTTTTGGAAATATTTATATCTTTTGACGCTAAAGAAGCATAACTTCTAATGCGTGTAAATAAGTAACCACACGTTTTTTTTTTGTTAAAAAAATCTCTTGACCACAAGCCTCATGCTCAAGTGGCAAGGTACGGAACCCGACAAATAAAGCTAGTAGCGGTCGGCACGCAAAAGCTATGCAGCGGCCACCGGCGGGAATACAAATCAGCGCTGTACACGACGCGTGCCCGGCGTCCGTAATGCTATGAGTTCAACGCTTCAACTCATTGTTGGATACCACGACCGCATTGTGCATCGCAATGAATCCTTTTATAAAATGCAGTAGCATACTGACATGTTTTTAAATCCTCTACAAAAGATTCTGAAACAGTTAGCTTTTTGACAACATTAAAACACCCGACGTCCTAACCATCCGTTATACGGATAGTATAAGCTGTGCTAGGAAACGGTGATAGCCCAGTGGGTAGGACTTCTACTTCACTTTCAAGGAAGCGAGTTCGAATCCCCGCACGCACCTCTTACTTATCTAAGTTTGGTGCGTTTCACATAATGTTCTCAAAGGTGTGTGGAGTCCACCAATCCGCACTGGGCCAGCGTGGTGGAATACGGCCTTAACCCCTTCTCATTGTGGGAGGAAACCCGTGCCATGCAGTGGGCCGGAAATGGGTTGATATTATGATGATGTGATACTTTTTATTGCTTTGTTTACAAAAAATAGAGGATTGGATAAAGTTTTGTATAAGCATGTATTGTTGATTGTGTTTTAAAAGTAATTAAGAAGTAGATAAGAGATCACTATCAGTGATAAGGCCGCCATTGCAACCTAATTTCGTAGCTTATGCATATTTTTTTTTTTTTATGTTTATAGACGAGCGCTTGACTGCAATCACACCTGATGGTAAGCGATGATGCAGCCTAAGGTGGAGCGGGCTTGCCTAGAAGATGCCTATTCACTCTTCATTTGAAGGTAATCGTATTGTAAGCACTGGGGAAAATGGAAGCTGGAAGGGCATTCCAGATCCTAGCGGTGCGGATCAGAAACGAGGATGCGAAGCGCTTCGTACGCGTCCGCGGTATATCGACCACGTAGGGATGCAGATCCTTACTTACTTTTACTCCTCGCAGTTCGATGGTAAAAGGGCGTGGGGGGAACTAGAACAAATACTTCTTGAGCGCACTCTAGTTTTGGTGTGTAATAAAGAGTTAAATTATTATTGTTACTTAATCCCTCATGTTACTATTATACTATTATCAACCCATACCTGTTTTAAAACTGGGTAAAAAAATAGAAGTTTAATTAAAATACAATAAAAAATATATTCTAAAAAGTTGCTTTATCCAGGAACCCGGAACCTGCAACTAAATGCCAAGCGCTCACGGCTGCACCAAAAGTTCTTCAAAAGCTCAAAACTCTTAGCTAATCTTACTCACCCTTTCATGCCTGAGGAGGTAGCCGATGATTACGTCTTTCTTCTTCTCTTTCTCTTCGAAGTGGCAGATGCCAACGTTGAGCCCCATGACTATCGTGCGAAGGAGGCCGCCTTCGAACGCGTCCCACAGGTATTTGGGTGTGTAGCACATGATTGCCTGGAAAATAAACTCGAATTAGAGTACTGGATTTAGAAGCAAGCGTTATTTTGCGGACTTCCATGATATTTCATAAATAAATATAATAAATATACTACGACAAAACAAACAACGCCATCTAGCCCCAAAGTAAGCGTAGCTTGTTTTATGGGTACTGTGATGACTTGATGAATAATTTTATCAATAATATACATAAATAATTATAAAATACAGATAAACACCCAGACACTGAAAAACATTCATGTTCATCACACAAACATTTTCCAGTTGTGGGAATCGAACCCACGGCCTTGGACTCAGAAAGCAGGGTCGCTGCTCACTGCGCAAGTCGGCCGTCCAATTTAGCAGTTGAAAGTGATTATTTTACCTCTAATGTTCTAAGCGTTTTCCATAAAATGGGAAAAGCAACATGACGTTAAACCAGTATGACGCCATCGAATCAGCAATACAAAATTGTATTTTTTTCATTGGCTGCTAACGATGGTGTTAAAGCCCAGGACCAACGTGTTCTCCGAGGCAAGTAAAAATTCAAATACAAAATTTAAACAGAAAGCCTATTGATCTACAGTCGAACAAAGTAGACAGATGTTGTATCAGAGTTTTTTGTGACATAGCTCGTCCGGGGAAGTACTAAATAGAGGCGTATTTTTGCCGCCTAGCAGCATTACATAGCATTGCTGTGTTCCGATATTATATAACTTTTACAGGAGATTTAGTCCATTTTATATCATCTTCCCACACAGTGCATAGCCTGTACTGCAGTAACCACTAAAGAGTGTATTGGATAGAAGCAGGCGTTACTTTGCGGAAATCCATGATATATTGTCAAAATTAAGCTTAATTTGCTATACTCCGCGAAAAGCAGGAGAATCTGCGTGGTGTAATTTATAATTTCTTCAATCCTTATACTCCACACCAAACAGATCTCCGGCAATATACCCTCTACGCACGTTTCGCTCCAAAACCGGAGCATCCTCAGGAGATGTTGACTTTACAATGAATAATTGTTAAGTTCACTTAACAATTATTAATTTCGCTCCGAAACGTGCGTAGAGGGTATATTGCCGGAGATCTGTTTGGTGTGGAGTATAAGGATTGAAGAAATTATAAATTACACCACGCACATTCTCCTGCTTTTCGCGGAGTATAGCAAATTAAGCTTAATTTTGATAACTGAAGAGTGTAATTGTGGGATACGCATTTATAATATGATTCCTAAGGTGATTTTGGACCTACCAATGTTAAAACACATTTATTACAGCGAGGTTACTATAAAATTGTTGAATTTCATAATGACAAGGTTGCTTGGAAGCATCCGGCTCCGCTTTCAGCTCTCACAAGATAGAAAAATAAATGTTAAAATGTAAAATGTAAATTATTGATGTTGGAAGAGAGCCACTGCTGAGTTTCTTGCCGGCTGCTTCTCGGTAGAATCTGTCTTCCGAACCGGTGGTAGAGTCACAAAAAGGGACAGACTTGACGTTTCAAAAGTGCTTTTATTGGGCCTACTTGAAATAAATGAATTTTGAATTTGAGTAAGTAACCAAAATTTCCACATCAATACGTAAGTGGTAATATCACGACCGCTGTCCTGCTAGTTACAATTGGATCGTCTGTAACGGTGCTAGTCATGCCAAACCGCAGCCGTTGACTCGTCTAGTATGGAACTTGACCTACTGGCGAGAATGTAGTACTCGAATTGTAATAAGTAAAATGTAAAGTATGACGCAAGTCTTAGCGACTGCGATCCGTCGAAATTAAGCACATAACTATATACAGGGTTAAAAAAAAAAAAAAACCAAAAAGTTTTCGGCCTGTAGTTGTTTATAATAAAAGTAACAACTTTTGTTCAACGACTTCTTTTTGGCTCGATAGTTTGTGAAATATTAAATATTTTTCAAAGATTACTTGTTACTACTCTGTAATGTAACATCGGCAAAAGAGCGCGAACCGCGACTCTATTGTGCGTGCTCGCAGCGGTTTGGCAACAGGGGCATGTATTTGGTTCCACAGTGCATGTCACTTTACAGAAATACCATCAACTTAATTTTTTTTTAAGTAAAACTTCTTTAGGCGCGACTAGGGAGCAACTCAGTTTTTATCCTGACTAATAAACGGACGGAAATTGAAACGGATCAATTGTAAAAAAAATAGTGAATAAAAATTCAACAGTTTAAAAAAAAAACACTTGAAACCTAGTGCAGCTTTGTGTCCATAGACCTAAGGGTAGGTGATAATAATTCTTTATTTTCAGGCAATAGTCCCATAGAAAAGATTTGTTTTAAAGTACAATAATAACGCTAATGCAGATGTAAAAAAAAAATTATAATAAATATATATATTAAATAAACTTAAAACTCGCAGGACCAATGCATAATGTTAAGCCTCGTGTGACTTTAATTAAACCGACAACCACGCTCTTCGGAGAGGAGCACATAGAAATAAATTACAATGCCAGTTACTTCAGTTTTCTGAAAGAATGTACCTGACTACGTACTTTGATTTTATTTAATTTATCTGTTTTTTTTTATTAGTTTTTTGTTTTTTTTCCTTTTATTGTTGTTAGCATTATTAAGTATTTCTCTCTTTTCTATTTTTTGGACCCTAATTTAAAAAAATACATATTGTAGATTTGTCCGAACTAATTAATTGATAATAAATAAATAAATAAATAGGGCAACAATGCTGCTTAGCGGCAGAAATAAGCATGGCATACTTCTCTGGAAGAGCTTTGTCAAAAAAAAAGGCTGACTGACATTGGAGTGAAGGCTTTACTAAAGGGCCGAAATCATAAATGATGGTGTTTCACAGGGTTTAGCGTTGTCACCTACATTGTTCATACTGCATACCAATGGCATGCTACAAAATAACAGCTACCAGTGTTATAACAAAAGACACCCTCTACAAAGGGCACGTACGTCGTACAGTTCACTTGCGAACAACTTGTGAAGTGCAGGAACAAACTTATGTCCAATATTGAGGGTGCCGTCGACTAAGTGAAGGGGAAGCATGTAATATTGTGCAATTTAACCCCTTGAACAACGGAGTTCGCATAATTACCGCTAAAACACCCTTTTTACCACAGCATCTGCCTCAGCCTCTCCTCCTCTCCTCCTCCTCGTTATATACCCCTTTTTTGACCCTAAGACTCAAAAATTCTTCGATGACATAGTAGCTCACATCGCACTTCGTAAAAAACAAACAGCTATCTTAAACAAAACTTTTGTTGCTATATATAAGTAGTAACATATCGCATAGTGCAATACAAGTGCCAGTTGGCGTACCAAGCTTCTGGTTTTTCGGAGTGAGATGATTTAGTTCGGATTGTCAGGAGATCGTCAAAACTGTTTTTTTTTACATTTTTATCTGTCTGTCTGCAATGAATCGCTATGGGGAGCCTCTCTGCAATATCAGTAGATGGTTCAAGTGATGCAGTCAAGGGCTACCTTGTAGTGGAATACAAACAGCTAAAACGTGTTACCTGGAAAAACAGCACGAAGCACACCCACTGGTAGTACGTATAGTACTTCTTCTCCTGATTGCTGTCGTACTCGTTCATAACGCCCGGATGCGCTACCTCTTTGCCCATCTGCAACAAAAAAAAACTGTGTTAGTTTATTGAGTTTAGCTCTGGCGCGGCGATTTCTTGTAGTCGCGTACTTGCTTTTAAGAAAGTATGAAATTATAAGAAGGTTATGTTAAATTTAAGCAGAGAGCTTACAAATACAGTAACATATTGAATCAATGAATTAAAGCATCTTTGTATTCCAAGCTAGCAGAGACCTGCTAGCCCGCGGTTTTTTTGTTACCTACGGAATACCTATAATTTTATAGGATCTCCCTTTTTTTTGAAGTGAAACTTCTTTATTGTCTTTGGAAAAAAAATTACCGTCACTTTTTTCGGTTACGCGTAACATTTTTCAGTTACGCGCCATCTTTTTTTTGTCCCTACCTCGGTTGGAATTAGTACATCAATTTTTAAAATGCATTAAAAAAATCTGTCTTTCCTGCGGTCTTCCTTATTGTAAGGAATACTTATGCCTAGAAATACTCGGCCGGAAGAAGTAACCTGTTTTTTCCCATCCCTACGCCTTCGAGAGTAGGCTAAGCGGTCGGCCAAATTTATCAATAATATCAATACCAACGTTATAATGTCGAATCTATGTCCATTTGTTATTTACCTTTGTTAGGGTAACTACTGGACTGGTCTTGATGAAGCATAGCTGGCAACTTGGAGATGGACTTCTTATTGCAAAACAGAACCCGAGCGGTTTCGGGTATTAATAAATTAATACTAAATCTAGGAGTTTTTCAAACGAGCCCTATTCTAAGAGCCCACATCAAACTAGGCCGGGTATTTTTGTTGTTATCACCATCTTACAGCCAATTATTATAATTATAAATGAAGTTAGAGCAATTCAAACCCAAGATTTCTTATTGTCTATTTAATCCTTAATATGACAACGTAATTTAATAACTGACCGTCATAGTTCGCATTAGAACAACGTGGAGGGTCTTAATTTTAAATTTCTCTCTCTCTCTCTTACGTGAGGCCGGAGCGAAGACCAGCCTAACAGGTCTGGCTCCAGATTCAGAATATTCTAAAATGATTTTGTACTCAGCTCTGACTTTCTATACAAACAAATTAACATAAAGTAAAATACTAACTAGCGAAACTGGTCTTAAAACTGAAGACAATAAAAAGTAAATGGCAGTCAGTAGATCAATGGGTCAGTCTTACACCGTTAGATACCAATTCTAGTGGGAATCGACCGTAATTCATTCATTAGAAGTGACGTCATCGTCACCTCTAACGAATGAATCGTTTCTATCTTTAACTTGTATCTTGTACTGTTGTGGTTTTCAAATAAAAACTTCTATATATATAAAAGGTCTCGGGTCGCAGTTTTCACTATCGAACAATCGAACAAATTTTTTGGTGTATTATTTAAGTAACATAGGCATTCCCCCTTATAACGCGGGGATTTCCCACATTATTTTTATGTACAATATGTTATTTTTATAAATAAAAAATATGTAGTTATGTTTTTTATTTCTATATAAGTTTCCTTTTTAAAATGTAATTGGATTAGTTCCATTTTAATAAAACGACCAAATTTCGTTATGATAGGTATAGTTTTTTTTAATACTCAATTTAACGAGAAAAGCTAAACGTGAATATTGATCGTGTTTTAGGTTTTTTTTTTTAAATCCCAAACCCATGGGATGACGTTGCCCCTCTTCAGATTTATATATCACCCTGGTTTTCACATTGAGTTAATTAAAGGACGAAGAATGTCATACGGCTACGTTATATCCCAGGTTAACCAACAGTTCCCATGGGATTTGAAAAACCATAATAAAGACAACGGACAAATAGCGGAACACTAAATCGCTTAGTAGCACGTCTTCGTCCTACAACTAACTAACTTTTACACTATCGGTCTAACTTTCCAAACCCGTGCAGTGTCTCGTGAAACTGAATCTCGAATAATGATTTATATTCCACTACAAGTTAGCCCTTGACTGCAATCTCACCCGGTGGTAAGTGATGGTGTCTGAGTCTACGATGGTAGCGGCCTAACCTGTTAGGGAGTATGGTAGTCATACCCCTAATCGGTGTCTACGGGACATCGCACCGGAACGCTGAATTGTTAGCGGCACGTCTGTGTCGGTAAGGTTTTAACTAGTCACGGCTTAAGCCTCCACCAGACCAGACCAGAGAAAATTCAGAAACCATAAATTCCCAAATTGCCCCTGCTGGGAATCGAACCCGGAACCTCCAGCTTAAAACCACAGCGCTCACCGCTGTGCCAGGGAGTTCGTTTTCGACATTTATCAAGGACCAGTTCTTCCGGCTATTGAGCAAGTCTGTTACGTAGCGTGGAAAAAAGTAGCCAAGAGACACTAATTACTCAAACTGCAACGGCATCAAGGTCGGGTAAGTCGACTTGCACAACATTGTCGTCAGGTTAAGTAAGAATACATATAACGTGTAACTGAATTACGAAATATTGTTAAAGCTTAAGTATATTTCATAAGGAATCCCCTGCAAAAATATTAAATCATAAAAAGCATATTTATTTTTCCATACAAACGAATTCAAAACATTCAGTGTTAGTAACTACACTACGCGACGAGTACCTAATAATGTGACAGCAGTCACATGATTTTAATTTTGCATGTGATGTTAGGGCTTTATGCGATTTCTTTCAGTAAAAACTATGGCAGTAGTTTATTCAATAACTATTAGGTTTTCGGTTTCGCAGATAAGTACAGAATGTACCTCAAAAGCTTGTGAAGTATTATTTCGTTTTCCATTTACACGTTGTAAAATGATAAAACGATATGGAATGTTTACCAGCAAACCTTTGAGTGGACGCAAACTATTTAAGCTAACTAATTATGGCATATATATTACACACTTATAAATACGTATACGTATGCCATACAACAATTATCAGCCTAGTCGAATCAGTGAAAAATTGTTTTTTTTTTTAAGCCAAGCAAGTACAATATAGGTTTGTGAAACTACATAGAATAAAACGTCAGCGCTCAGGGGGAGCGCTGACGTTTTATTGTTTGTACGCTTAGATATATTAAACTTTCATGGCAATGTAAAAGAATTGTTACGTTTTTCTGTTACGCTCCTCATATTTATTTCGAATACATTCAACACGTGGGTGTCTGGTATTTTTTGTTTTTTTGATTGTAAATATCAGTGAATGTAAATAATTTTATTAAAAATAGCAATTATAATTAACACGACTATTCAATCAATTGATGTTTACGATAATCTAGTAAACATCAATTGATTGAACAAAAAAAATATGTCATAAAGAAGTTTCACTTCTTACGTGTGTACACTAACACACACACACATTTTGTTTTTATTCCTTTTTTAATAAAAAGGAATAAGTTAATATTTTAAAAATAAAGCTTAAGAGTAGTGCAACCATTTTTTTTTCATTAGACGACGATGATTTAGAAAACCTCCGTCTTTAAAGCAGTCAAAAGTCTCTTTTATTGAAATAAAAATAAAGAAATTTACTCGTATATTATATGCAGAGTTCCTACTTGATTACTGTTTTATCATAAACATTCTACAATTATTTGCTACAAAAAAGTATTAGGTTATAACGTAAATTGAAGATTGTATAGTTCAAAATGATAATTTGACCCATACAGGTTATCTTACATCAAATATCAATGTCTTTCGTCATACAAAATAGATGGCATTGTATGAATTCACTCGTTAGAATGTCAAGGAGCCATTCATCAGAGAAATATGAAGCTTGATTGATAAATTGTGACAGGCATTTTTCAATTAGGGTATTTGGGTATTTGAGATGCACTGTATAGCCACGTCTACAGGGACAAAGAGTGGTCAAATGCGACTCATTTAGGAGTTATATTTGACTAGCCAACCCAACGACTTTGTCTGCGTAAAATTTCCCCTGGAGTTTTTAAGTGTTTGTTGCCTCGCGCCCTGCCGTACGCTATTTTACCGGCACGTTTTAGCTATAAAGATCATTGTCGAAGCGGTGATAGACCAGTGTTTACCGAATGGGCTCGAAGTGGTAAACGAATGTAAGTGAAATCCATTGTAGCCAATATGTAGCTATATTTACATTTTTATAAATTAATTCTTATCAAAATGGAATAACTTTATTGCTTCTGCACGGCCCAGTGCGGATTGGTGGACTCCACACACCTTTGAGAACATTATGTAGAACCTCTCAGGCGTGCAGACGCGTTCTCCTTCACCGTTGAAGCAAGTAATATTTTAATTGCTTAACTTATTTAGAAAAGTTAGAGGTGCGTGAGGTCGAACTCGGCCCTCCGACAGTAAAGTCGAAGTCCTACCCATTAGGCTTTAAGCCACATCTGCCTGAAATTAACCGGCTAGCAAGCCTATCACACCAGAACAGCAATTCTGCTACAGTAATTAGCATGGCGGTAGCAGATACTTCCCCTGACGAGCTTTGTCTTAAAAAGCTCAACTAAAACTATCATATACACATTTTGTACTATAATAGGCGAATAGGCAAAGATGCAGACCAGAAGAGTTTTTAGAATGAGCTATTAGGTACACACAATGCAATGTACTTTACGAGTTAAAGGTTTTTGTTCAATCAAGTTTTTTTCCTGTTTATTTGCGTATCCTAGACGACCTCTCTGGCGCAACGGTGAGCGCTGTGAATTAGCTTGCATCGTGGAAGCATATATAGAATTTTTTATCCCGGGGAAACCTAACATGTCGTTCTAATCTTTATCTATTCCGGATTTAATCGGTTCAAACCGGTTCAAATAGAAATCAAAACGCGTGCTCACATAAAAAGGAAATGAACGGTTGTATTTCAATTGGCAGCACCTACTCGTAGCACCAGTGCAGTTCCGACGTACCGACGTATGCAGATAACCTTGATTGTTTTGACCCTAGCCGCGTTTATATGTTTCGGCGCGACAGTGGATCGTTTATCCTTAGAACTTTGTCAGTCTGTTTGTGTAGTCTGCGTAATCGTAGAACTCAAAGGGTCTAAGCTGAATGATGTTTATTTTATAAACTTAATCAGTGTTTAATAGTTATGGCTCTCTTACACGTTATTTAGTTAAGGGGTGTTCATAAAATACATGAGATGTTTAAGGGGGGGAGGGGGGTCGAGTCAAATCTCATCTAAACTTACGTTGGAGAGAGGGGGGTCTTTTCCCAGATTGAAACAAAAAAAATTATACTATTTTGGTCCATTGGTCTTTTTACAATAACAATCCAACGCGTTAACTTAAGAAACCCAAGTTTTGAAAAATCTCTCGTGAGATTGGGGGATGGGGGATAGGATTGAATAAAATCTCACGACATCTCACCAGAGGGGGAGGGAGGGACAGAAAATTTAAAAAAAAAACACCTCGCGTAATTTATGGACGCCCCCCTAATACAACGTGTAACAGAATTAAGAAATAATATTGAAGGGTGTATAAGTACATTTCATGAGAATTCACCCTGTAAAAATATTAGATCAAAAAAAGCATATTTATTTTTCCATACAAACGCATTCAAAACATTAAAAGATAAAAAACCAACACGCGCATAGCATACGGTATGCGACTCTTATCTAATAACATAACAGGAGTCACGTAATTTTAACTTCGCAGATGGCTGCATTAGGGTTTTGCATTGAGGGCTGTATCTGATTTCATTCAGTAAATACTATGGCAATGGTTTACTCAAGACCTATTAGGTTTTCGGTTTCACAGATAAGTCTTACACACAGTTCATAATGTAGGTCTGAAGCCTGTGAATTATTATTACTGTTTTCATTTACACATTGTATATATGTATATATACTAGCTGTTGCCCGCGACTTCGTCTGACAAGCTCTGTGACATAAACTCTACTAAATTGGGTATCTGTTTTACCGCTTGAGGACTATCAGCTCATTTTCCGATTCCATTATGAAATCCAATATAATTAAGTTTTTTGTTATGTACCTAGTTACTTAAGGGATGGAATATTCGTGTTAAATAAAAGTCCCAAATGAATAAATATAAAAAAAAAATTACAAAATTAAGGTAAATATAATATTAATCATTCTTAAGGCAATAAGTATAGACACACAGCTATAGTTAACAATGCATCACAAATTTCTCGACTCACGACTTCATGCTAATACATACAAATAAACAAAATTTTAGTGTCCGTCTGTGATGTGATTTCGAAATAACTGCCGCGTACTACTGCCTACGCGATTTATTTGACTCACACACATTTTGTTTTTATTCCTTTTTTAATAAAAAGGAATAAGTTAATATTTTAAAAATAAAGCTTAAGAGTAGTGCAACCATTTTTTTTTCATTAGACGACGATGATTTAGAAAACCTCCGTCTTTAAAGCAGTCAAAAGTCTCTTTTATTGAAATAAAAATAAAGAAATTTACTCGTATATTATATGCAGAGTTCCTACTTGATTACTGTTTTATCATAAACATTCTACAATTATTTGCTACAAAAAAGTATTAGGTTATAACGTAAATTGAAGATTGTATAGTTCAAAATGATAATTTGACCCATACAGGTTATCTTACATCAAATATCAATGTCTTTCGTCATACAAAATAGATGGCATTGTATGAATTCACTCGTTAGAATGTCAAGGAGCCATTCATCAGAGAAATATGAAGCTTGATTGATAAATTGTGACAGGCATTTTTCAATTAGGGTATTTGGGTATTTGAGATGCACTGTATAGCCACGTCTACAGGGACAAAGAGTGGTCAAATGCGACTCATTTAGGAGTTATATTTGACTAGCCAACCCAACGACTTTGTCTGCGTAAAATTTCCCCTGGAGTTTTTAAGTGTTTGTTGCCTCGCGCCCTGCCGTACGCTATTTTACCGGCACGTTTTAGCTATAAAGATCATTGTCGAAGCGGTGATAGACCAGTGTTTACCGAATGGGCTCGAAGTGGTAAACGAATGTAAGTGAAATCCATTGTAGCCAATATGTAGCTATATTTACATTTTTATAAATTAATTCTTATCAAAATGGAATAACTTTATTGCTTCTGCACGGCCCAGTGCGGATTGGTGGACTCCACACACCTTTGAGAACATTATGTAGAACCTCTCAGGCGTGCAGACGCGTTCTCCTTCACCGTTGAAGCAAGTAATATTTTAATTGCTTAACTTATTTAGAAAAGTTAGAGGTGCGTGAGGTCGAACTCGGCCCTCCGACAGTAAAGTCGAAGTCCTACCCATTAGGCTTTAAGCCACATCTGCCTGAAATTAACCGGCTAGCAAGCCTATCACACCAGAACAGCAATTCTGCTACAGTAATTAGCATGGCGGTAGCAGATACTTCCCCTGACGAGCTTTGTCTTAAAAAGCTCAACTAAAACTATCATATACACATTTTGTACTATAATAGGCGAATAGGCAAAGATGCAGACCAGAAGAGTTTTTAGAATGAGCTATTAGGTACACACAATGCAATGTACTTTACGAGTTAAAGGTTTTTGTTCAATCAAGTTTTTTTCCTGTTTATTTGCGTATCCTAGACGACCTCTCTGGCGCAACGGTGAGCGCTGTGAATTAGCTTGCATCGTGGAAGCATATATAGAATTTTTTATCCCGGGGAAACCTAACATGTCGTTCTAATCTTTATCTATTCCGGATTTAATCGGTTCAAACCGGTTCAAATAGAAATCAAAACGCGTGCTCACATAAAAAGGAAATGAACGGTTGTATTTCAATTGGCAGCACCTACTCGTAGCACCAGTGCAGTTCCGACGTACCGACGTATGCAGATAACCTTGATTGTTTTGACCCTAGCCGCGTTTATATGTTTCGGCGCGACAGTGGATCGTTTATCCTTAGAACTTTGTCAGTCTGTTTGTGTAGTCTGCGTAATCGTAGAACTCAAAGGGTCTAAGCTGAATGATGTTTATTTTATAAACTTAATCAGTGTTTAATAGTTATGGCTCTCTTACACGTTATTTAGTTAAGGGGTGTTCATAAAATACATGAGATGTTTAAGGGGGGGAGGGGGGTCGAGTCAAATCTCATCTAAACTTACGTTGGAGAGAGGGGGGTCTTTTCCCAGATTGAAACAAAAAAAATTATACTATTTTGGTCCATTGGTCTTTTTACAATAACAATCCAACGCGTTAACTTAAGAAACCCAAGTTTTGAAAAATCTCTCGTGAGATTGGGGGATGGGGGATAGGATTGAATAAAATCTCACGACATCTCACCAGAGGGGGAGGGAGGGACAGAAAATTTAAAAAAAAAACACCTCGCGTAATTTATGGACGCCCCCCTAATACAACGTGTAACAGAATTAAGAAATAATATTGAAGGGTGTATAAGTACATTTCATGAGAATTCACCCTGTAAAAATATTAGATCAAAAAAAGCATATTTATTTTTCCATACAAACGCATTCAAAACATTAAAAGATAAAAAACCAACACGCGCATAGCATACGGTATGCGACTCTTATCTAATAACATAACAGGAGTCACGTAATTTTAACTTCGCAGATGGCTGCATTAGGGTTTTGCATTGAGGGCTGTATCTGATTTCATTCAGTAAATACTATGGCAATGGTTTACTCAAGACCTATTAGGTTTTCGGTTTCACAGATAAGTCTTACACACAGTTCATAATGTAGGTCTGAAGCCTGTGAATTATTATTACTGTTTTCATTTACACATTGTATATATGTATATATACTAGCTGTTGCCCGCGACTTCGTCTGACAAGCTCTGTGACATAAACTCTACTAAATTGGGTATCTGTTTTACCGCTTGAGGACTATCAGCTCATTTTCCGATTCCATTATGAAATCCAATATAATTAAGTTTTTTGTTATGTACCTAGTTACTTAAGGGATGGAATATTCGTGTTAAATAAAAGTCCCAAATGAATAAATATAAAAAAAAAATTACAAAATTAAGGTAAATATAATATTAATCATTCTTAAGGCAATAAGTATAGACACACAGCTATAGTTAACAATGCATCACAAATTTCTCGACTCACGACTTCATGCTAATACATACAAATAAACAAAATTTTAGTGTCCGTCTGTGATGTGATTTCGAAATAACTGCCGCGTACTACTGCCTACGCGATTTATTTGACGGTTTTTTTTTTTATCTATTGACTATAATCTGCTCAAGCTGAGCTGTTAAATCATATCCCTAATCGGTTTCTACGCGACATCGTAGCGGATCGCTAGCTACGCCCGAAGCCTCCCAACAGATTAGACCAAGAAAATGATAATATTTTTTCTATGGCGGGGATCGTACCCAGGACCTGCCACTTAATACCACAGCGTTCACCGCTGCGCCAGGGGGGTCGTTAAAAATATGGCATAAATGTGTCCACATAAAGCGTCTAGTCACTCGGTGACGTCATCCGCATCTCCAATGAGCTCTATTAACGCTTGAATGTGATTGAAATCGCAGACGATTACCGTTCAACACTTAGATGTGTCATTATGATTGCTGAAGACAACTATGTACCTTATACTACTATTATGCAGAGGAAACCTTTTTTTTTTGGTTGTTTGTTTGTACGAATAGTAATTTATTTTATTTATTTATTTATTTATTTCATTACATATTGTACATACATATAGCAACTACAAAATACAAAATTGTAAAAACTTCACAAACTATTTAGATGTATACTATTAATAGGTTATGGTTATTAGGTAGGTACATTTACATCGCAAAATACCTATGTGCAATTGTAAAAACAATCCAATTGTTCATTGACTACTGAACTAGTATAAACTGTGTTTCAGATTTTAACCATTTCTTCTCCAAAAGAAAGCTAAACTATCAGATAAAAACATAAGCTATACTTTATTTTAAAAAAATTGCAATAATGCAACTATTGAAAAGTAACAAAATTTGTCCTATCAATTCATTATAATCGCGTGCGCTGAGAAAACTTGATAATACATATTATAAATTATGTACTAAGTACATGATTATTATTATAATACTCATTATATATAACCTACAAAAATATTTTGAAGGAAAAATCTAAAACTAAAAATTGCGTAAAGCGGTGATATCGCAGTGGGTAAGAGCTTGTATTCACTTTCGAGGGGCCGAGTTCGAATCCCAGCGCGCACCTCTAACATTTCTAAGTTATGTGCGTTTTAAGTAATTAAAATAATGCTTCAACGGTGAAGGAAAACATCGTGAGGAAACCTGCATACTTGAGAGTTGCACATAATGTTCTCAAAGGTATGTGGAGTCCACCAATCCGCACTGGGCCAGCGTGCTGGACTACGGCCTTAACCCCTTCTGATTGTGGGAGAAGACCCGTGCTCTGTGGTGGGCCGGTAATGGGTTGATATGATGATGATGACGATATCTAATTATCATAGTTAATTCACAATAGCAGCTGATGTGATCGAAAATACAATAAGATCGCCCGTAAAAACAAAAATTGGATATATTCCTGTCATGATATATAAATATTCATTTTTGAATACTTAGTTTTATTACTAAACCGAGTGGTGATAGCCAGTGGCGTGTATACATTAGAGTTATAAAAACTTAAGGATAGCCACTGTAAGAGTTATAAAGAGCCTAACCTTAAGTACTTCTAACTCGTACTGAAGATTTTCTTCATTTTATATCATCTGCATACCCCGTGTATAACCTCTATGCACGCCACTGGTGACAACTGTATTTTGATCTGGCGTTACCACACGGCTAAACGATGCCGATCCATAACGCCGTATTAAGTTTACAAAGGGCGTTTACTGCAATGCCATCCGTTCAATTGCAGCGTGTTGGCGCGACGCCAGAGCTTTGCTATTTTAGCAAAACTTTATCTTTGTCAATTCTGCTAACCGCAGCAGCTTGGTCTCTTGCATTCATGTTTGAATACAATAAACCTAATTCTTTCTTTTGATTATAACCAATCCCTTGCGCTCGTCTACGCTCGGTGCTCGCTCGTTTCCGAAATCTAATGAGCCTAACAAAAGTTGGATACGCAATCCAACTATGCAAAAAGAAAAGTTGTTTGTTTACATTCTGTTTTAGGTTGCTTGTAAGTTGTAACACGGAGTTTCAGGTGCGAAATATTTCGTGATATTATTAATAATAACCAAAACCAAATTAAATGTCTGAAAAGAAGACAGTATAATTACTGTCTTCTTTTCAGACATTTAATTTGGTTACCTATACAACTCGTGTGCACAGTAAAAAAATAACACTTATATCGTCAGTTTTCATTCAGAAGTAAGTTATTTAATGCCAAACGATACCTTTTTAAACACCCACAAACAATTCGCGTTCAAATCTCTTTGAAATGTTTATACACTATAGGGTATACATTCGTCATACTATCAACCAATACGCGACCACAGCTGGATAAAGTTAACTTTATCTTGTAGAGATTTCCTCATCCCAAATCCTAGTGTTATTTTTTACCGGTGGTTCCCTTTGGCTCATCTCTCAGCATCTTGGCATTTCGGTACATGTATGCTTGCTGGTTCAAAAAAAAATTTTTTTACTGTAGTATATGTTTTTTTGAGTCGTATCTCTTGCGTAAAGCTTATAATAAGCTTCTTCTATCGTTACTTCAACTCTCTTGGCCACGCAAGAAGCCTAACTATGTCCTTTATCCGGACGCCTGGCAACGCTATTCGCCGGGCATATGGGAACCCGTCCTACCAATTCCCGCTTTGTGTCCTTCAACCAAAGACTTCGGATGTACCTTGTACCTTTGGTTACACAGCCGCGGTGGTGAAAACCCAGCCCACCTTTATTCTTAAACCCTCTCTCTGATGGTATTATACCTAAGTATTAAGTATGCTCAGGAGCACGTGAATCAGCAGAGGATGATGATTGATGATGGTAATGAAGAACCATAACATCAGCTGCGTTTAAATTTATGGTAATATGGAGTCATAGATTAAAAGTGCTAATAGATCCCTACTGATATTATAAATGTCAATGTAAGTTTGTTTGTTACGCTTTCACGCAAAATCTACTTAACGGATCCTCAAAAATTAAAAAATTTAATTCAAAATTTCTTTATTCATGTAGGCCTATCACAGGCACTTATGAAGCGTACATACATAATATATGTTTACATAATTGTAAGGGGATGGTGATAACTTCGTACGCCAAATTAAACCTAAAGCTACGAGGGTTCAAAACGCGCCCTGGTCTAAGAAGAGCCTAAAACAAACTTAGCCGGGTAATTTTTTTTGTTATCACCATCTTACAGTTTATTTATATTAAGCTATGAAGCTAGAGCAATTCACACCCAAGCTTTTTTATCTTTCAAGTATTCCTGTAAGCTTACGTTTTATATAAACTTTTAACTTATTGAGAGACATCTCAATGATTTCATTTGGTAATTTGTTATAAAATAATATACAATTGCCCTTGAACGAATTAAATCCTCATGAAACTTTGTACACATATTCTAGGAAGTGTAAGAAGTAATATAGGATACTTTTTATCCCGACATTTTAAGCTCGGTTCCTTTTTAGGAGAGGAGATGAGTGTTTGACGATTCTACACCATAACTCCGACAAATTATAACCTATTTAAATAATTATTTTTGTACTATAGAGGTTATAATGTGTTTAATTTTGCCCAAACTATGGTTGGAGATAGAGGACAGAAATCTTCAACGGACAGCAGCAAACCCCTCATTTAAGGCTTAGCGATACTGAACACTTTATTTTTTTTTAGATCTACAACTAAATTTAATGCCACATCAAAAAACAAAATCAAACGCAGACGAAGTCGCGGGCAACAGCTAGTAACAAAATAAATTTCCTAGATAATATACATTATTATTAAAACAATACACACAGACATGTTTTGATAAGTTAGGGTTGTCGATTTGTTTCATGGTAGTTTTTAAGAAAAATGAAATGTGTGTCATTGTCATCATCACTGAAATATGTATCAGAAACCGATTAGGGGTATAATTACCATATTCCCTAACAGGTTAGCCCGCTACCATCTTAGACTGGATCATCACATGCCACCAGATGAGAATGCAGTTAAGGCTAGTGGTAAACGTTTTAGGCTTAATGAGTTCCGTGATATTTTGGGAATTTCATCATCAACATGCTATCAACCCATTACCGACCCACTAAAGGGCACGTGGGACCTCCCACAATGAGAAGGGTCTCAAGGCCGTAGTCCACCACGCCAGCCCAGTGCGGATTGGTGGACTAAACACGCCCTTGGGAACATTATGGAAAACTCAAAAACATGCAAGTTTCCTCACGATGTTTTCCTTCACTAAATGTGTGCAATACAATTAAGGTATATTCATTCATACATACATTAATTTAACCATTCAATCATTCACACCCCGTTCCAAATGACCTTGTATAAGAATAGGAAATTACCTAGAACAAAATACAAAAATTCATTATTAAATGTAGTTTTAGGTCATCTAAAAAATAATTTACGTAAATTCTATCGACTAACATACATGACCTCACGTACGCAAAACAAACACCAAAATGTTTGATAACTCTTTAGCAACTTATTTAGACCGCGCCCACATCTGCTAAAAGTAACGTAACGCTGTACCGTTTCCATTTATCAAGTTTAAAATAAACCAGTCCAACATGTCATCAAATGCGTAACCTACCTGTCTCTAGAAACGTAATCTATATATTCTAAGGATTTATGAACGTCTCATTTAACCACTGTACCGGTCTATTTTAAAATAAGTTAACATCTATTTTAGAAATAAGGCTTCCATTAAGGTTAAAATATCTCCTAGACCTGTCTTTTATTTTGTGTTAAAGTAATATCACATCACCAAATATTTACGTCTGATACACGTAAGACACTTTTACTATTTTAAAGGAATAATAAAGTAATTTTCAAAAACTAATATCTACAGCAGATATTAGTTTTTGTAATTTACTTTTTTACAGATAACTTTTTAAAAAAATATGTATAAAATTGAAATTAAAATAATTAAAAATTATACTAGTTTTATAGATACTGTAACTTTGTAAGTATATGTAGAATACGTACTGTTTAATAAAAATGGCGAATTATAAGCTATGTTAATAATAAATATATAATAATAGTTATTTGGCAAACCTTCCATTTCAATTTCACGTAAATTAAACAAGTGATAATAGTCCGTAACTACATATTATTGAACCAAGAAAGCAGTTAGGCTAGGCTAGGCTAGGAAGCGGTAAAAGCCTACAAGTTAAAGCATGCCTGGCATGCACCTCTTTCTTTTCGGAGTTAAGTACGTTTGTAATTAAAGCAATTACAATATCCTTTGCTTGAATGTTGAAGAAAAACACCGTGAGAGTTCTGCATATATACCACTCAAAGGCGTGATCAAGTCTACCAATCCGCACTTGACCACCAAAGTGGACTAGGGCCAAAACCCTTCTCATTCTGTTAAGAGTTGTGGGCCGATGATGGTAAGATAATGATGATTCAAATAGCATATCACACTACACATATAAAATCACATGATAAATATTGACATTTAAAAGATCTTACCTCTCTCGCAAAGGCATCCGGCATCGTAAACGTGGAGGTGATCCAGCAGAATGTGTTAACAACATTAGCTGGCAACCCCCCACCGACAATACATTGTATGGGCTGGCCGACATACTGAGTCGCGGTGATGATCACCGAACACGTGAGAAGTAACACTGTTGTGAAAACGTTGTGCAGTCTGAACACAGCATTATCTGTTTTTATCTGCTGGTACTTGAAGTAAACGCTCAAGCCCCCAAGTAACTTGAACATCTTTGTGTTTTCTTAATATAACATTATTTGTGGAATGTGCGTAAACTACTTAAAATCAGTCTTGTCTTGTTCAATTGATTCGATATCGCAGAATGTATCGTTTGCGATACTTTAGTTTATTGTCGTCGGCATCTGTAACAATGGAAAGACAAAGATTAGTTTCATTGCCAGGAGTATCTTTATATACCGCCATAGCGCAGCGGTTAGCGCTTTGGTTTTAAGGTGAGGTCCAGGAGTGTTTTCTCGAGTGGCTAATTACCACATTACCGACAAAGACGTACCGCTAAGCGTTCCAGTATGATGTCGCCTAGAAACCGATTGGTGCATTATTTTTATATAACAGCCATACTCCCTAACAGGCTAGCCCGCTGCCATCTTGAACACCATCACCACTTACCACCAGGTGATATTGCAGTCAAAGGCTATCTTGTGGTGGTATAAAAAAAAAATCTATCAACTCAACTCAAAATTATATTTCTATTTTGACGTTTGGAACATCAATATTAATGAACTCGTAATTTACACCGTTTATTTGTAAGCAAAAAAGGACCTTGCGTTACTGTTGCGGTACAGTATATTCCGTGGGAAAAACTGCAAATAATAAATCTGCATAATTATAAAAATGTCAATAATGATTATCGAGCATTAGCATAAAATGATGAAATGCTAATAGCATGCGAATGATTGATAGATTCAATGTTCAATAAGTTATTCAATAATATAGCGTGTCTTAGGAACTTCACAAAGCACGTCACAAACACAATGACAACAGAAAAAAAAAAGCGTTAACGCGAGCACGAGAAGTGCATTTAAAAAAATACTAGAATCACTTAAGGGCAAACTCTACGGTAGATCGATGATGTGAAAATTTATTTATAAAAACGAGGTTTTTTAATTTTTCTTAATTTATATTATTAAAGCAAAATGAATAAGAAACGGCTAAGGTTAGAAATTTGGTTGAATTCCAACTAGTTGGAAATTGGAATGAACCTCATTCCTGCCTTATCGACTATAGATGAAAATTATATAAAATAAAGCAAATCTTATTTTGCAGATTCAAAAATGGAATAATCTTATCAAATTAGTGTATTGTCACCATATTTAAAACCTTGGACGAAATCAGACCGTTTGGATAGGGTCAAAATAAATTCCAAAGGAGTCGTTTACATACATGCAAACACCGATGTAAAACTACTGTTTAAAACGCAAATATTTTAATAATTTACTATACATTTACACTAACTTGATATATCTCATAACCTTCATACCAATTTGGCAATAAACAAAATGAAACAATTATAATTCTCGCCTCGACAATGTCGCAAGATTGAAACCAATTTATCTTCACCTTAGACCCGATCTCATCAGTGCTAAAGTGACCAATTGTGATTCCAATATCGTTTTCAATGACCGGAATACGATACAGTGAAAAAATATCACACGTGTGATTTAATGAAAATATCATTCATCAGTCTATTATCAATGATTATAAAATTGATGGATTCAAGGGTAAACTAAGCGCGATCTTAGTTGACAGGAATGTCACGACTGGCAGGTATCATCAATAACCTATAACTAGAGGATTCGTTTCCGGTCAATCTAATTTAAAAATATAAGTATGAGTATCTATAAACATTGATCAACCGCCTTTATGAAGAATTTAAACTTTAATATTTTATGTGCTCACAAAACTAAAACAAAAGATGTTCTACTGTCTTTTTTTAACCACTTTCCGTTACCGACACAATCCCCGCACTATCCCAGGATAACGAAATTAACTTAAGATAAACCCGAAATCCCGGGATTAGAAAGTGATCAAATCCTCTGCCTATAAACAGTCCGCTGCTGGACTAAAGGCCTTTCCCAACGGAAAAAGCCTTGCCCGTAAACACGCTGGACACAGAGGACGCTGCTTCCCGTTCACCTATTCCCTTAATCGCCTCTTAAGAAACCCCCGCGGGTTTCCGGGAACAGGAGGGTAGATCTGCCGTCACCACAGGACACAGTATATGATCCAATGTCTCGGAAAACCAACTTTAGCCAAATAAGACCGCGCAGGTCTACACACCGGTGGCATCACATTTCTTTACAAGATGGAAAACTTTTTCAGCGAGATGAAATGAGAAAATTGACAGGAAGTTATATGTGTGGATATGTCGCAAACTTGTTGAACAAGTCGCCTACCAGATTCTTTCAAAATAAATTCGCAAACGGGTGGCTATAGTAGACTCCTTAAGAAGAAGAATATCATAAAATCTTTAAAATATTTAATAATGGAAACAGGTTTTCTAAAGTAGAAATCTTAACTAGAGAAAAAGACAAAAACCTGTGCAGGCATAAACCTCAGAAGGTTTAATGAAACAGATTATCTTGACCGCGCATCAAGTTAAAACGACTGGATGAATTCAAGGGAATCTTTGCATGATTTGAGTTCATACTACGAGGTAGGATATAGGATACTCTTTATCCCAAAAATTCAGTGGGTAATTAAAGCTCCAAGAGCAAGAATAGATATATTATTCGCCCACTCCGCAGTCGTTTGTAGAAACTATCTCTACTTAACATCACCATCACAGGATTGTATAAATGGCACTACCGATACATTGAAAAAAATCTTTGCGTTAGGTATCTATTATATTGCGGCCTATGTAAACAGTAAGCAGTTGCATCACTCAACTTGCGCGAGCGTAGCCGTAGGGCACATCTAGTTAAACAATATAATTATTTTATCCTTTTGCTCCTTTCTCTTCATTATTATTTCGTTTAATATTATTTGCATTAATATGTTGATTCGAGAGAAACATTGGCCAATAACTAAATGTGTCAATATTGATACGTGACTTACTAACAAGATCGTGATATGCCAATTTACACGTGTCGATGTAATATTAGCATTGCTTACCTTAAAAGGAAGGACATTTACATGTTATTTAACACAATTTATTACAGGGCATACGTTACTGGGTTACTTGGACATACGTAAGAATTCGCCTAAAGTCAACGAACTGTTTTAAAGCAGCGGAGTGAATGGACCTATATATATATCCCTGTTGCATAGAAGCATGCGTTACTATGCGGAATCCCATGATATCCAATAAACCTTAAGCTTGATTTATTCAATCTTTAATCAAGCCAGTCAAAATGCATAGCAATATCAGGCGTTACTTTGCGGAATCCCATGATATAGAATTACCATTAAGCTCGATTTCTTCAATCTCTAATCAAGCCAGTCAAATTGCTTAGTAATTGGGCATACTGAGGATGCTTCGATGTCGGAACGAAACTCACGTAGAGAGTGCATTTGAAGAAGTTTGTGGTATGGTGTATTAGGTTGAAGAAATTATATATTGCACAGATTTGTTAGTCTTCTACGAATTATAGCAAATTATGCTTAACTCCCTACAAAAGTGATATGTTCAGCAGTGGACTTTAATTGGTTTAAGTGATGATGATGATGATGATGATGATGATGATGATGATGATGATGATGATGATGATGATGATGATGATGTTTAATCGTGAAGAATAGTGAAGAGAGAAAAAAGAAAGAATATTAGTGAAGAATCTTGTACCCAGCAATGGACTACTAATAGGCTGATAATGATGTTGAAGTTTATGCTTCACATCAACAACAGAGTATTACCACCATGCTTATTTCTGCCGCTAAACAGAATTGTTGCAATGCTGTGTACCCACTTTTTGACTAGGCATTATATTTTTCTGCTGTAGTTCAACGACTCTTTATCGTTCTAGTGATTTGCAAACAAATTAAGGTCAAATCAAACCTGTAATTGCAGAACAGTCATGCTGATAAGAATTTATGGTAACAGGAAAAATTAATTTATAATATAAAGATAACATGAGTTTATTGGGTAGTAGTATAATAAGAAAATGTATTTTTTCTTCGGACTTTAACCATTATTATGAGATGTGCAGATATAGTAACTTGGTCCCGGATATTATGCTTAACGTGCTCTTCGGAGTACGCGGGAACTCCGGGCTGGTACAAAGTTTTTTTACAGAAACCACAAAACATTAATAGTTCGACCCAGAAACCGAACCCAGGGCCTGATGATCTGTAGTCCAAAACTAGACAGTAACCATTTTTATGAAGGCAGTAATAAAACAGACGAGTCATCTAAACTTAGACAGTCAAAGAGTAGGTATATCACAAACGTCTAAAAGTGACATAACTTGGTGGCGAAGAGACTCCCTATTGTTTGTTACCTTATTGACATTACAAATTTGGTCCGGATAAAAAGTTTGCACACTCCTCCATAACACTTAACTGAAGTATACAACTTGAATGATCAAATACTCAAGTTACTCGAGTATGAGGACAAGTACCTATGCAATGGCGGTTACGGCGCTTCAGAGTATCAATGCAGTTGTGCAAATATCTTGGTCAATGGGCGATTGTTTGTGATCGCTCACCCACTACGCTATCATTAAATATTACCAGCTGTCCGATTCAGTAACCTTTTTAACAAATTGCGTAAGCAGCGGTCTTCTTCATACAACTTAATAGTTTTTTTTATCATAAACAAATGTCCTTGGACAATATGCATCCTGCTTATTTTCATGTCCAGTTTATTTTTGTTCTGGTATTGTTAATATTTAAATAAGGGAATATAACAGATAGAGCGGACAGCACCGTCCTCAGTGCTACTGACCATCTAGCATTTGATTGTTCTGAAGAATATAATTAGTTTAAATATATAGGTATATTATTCAAGTATCACGATTAGATATGCTGCATCACTTAATACACGGTTTTACGGAAACTTTCACGTTTACACGATTAACGTCACGTGTACGTTATTTAAATCTGTCACTTTGCTATGCATGACCAAACAATAAAATAATTAACAGATTCTAAACAATTTGACACATTCACTCAAGTCCATTAGTTTCCGCTTAGTCCGCTAAGTTAGCTAACACTGGAATTCATAGTCGAACCGTGAACAATTCCCCAAAATTTTATATTATTTTCCTCAAAATGTAACCAACGTTTTTGACTTTCTAGACAATGGCTGAAGAAAACACTTATTTTAAATCATTATTGTCTATTATTTTACACCTAATTTAACACACAAAATACTCTACGACAAAAACATTTGACATTTGACACCTTAATTTTGTTATTATTTGGTTGCACAGATTCATCAGCCTCTAAAATCTGTCAAATTGGGGGTTCTTTTTGAGGTATGAAATTAATAAAGATTGTATCCGTCGAATGCATCTGAATCGTCCCCTGAAGGAGCCCCTATCTTGACTATGAATTCGAGTGTTAGTCTGCACTCTGCTTAGTTAAGTTCATAAAGTTTTTAAAGCTGACGCCGCGCCGTTGTGATTTTTTTTTTTAATTAACACTCGTATCTTTAAACACATCTGCTCATAGTCAAGGACTGATCGCAGGATAACAACAGAAATAAAAAAAAAAAATTAACACTCGAGCACGGTCCTCGCGCCACCAGAGCCACAAGAGAATTCCAAGTCTCTAGAGTCAGTCTTGTGTACTGCAAGGGTTTTGATACCTTTGAAGGTTTATGCGAAAGAGACCTTTATGCACGATATGTAGCCGATGAAATGAAACTGAACTGACTATCTTAATTCGAAAAGAGGCATATCATCAATGGCCTTTAATGGTCCACTTCTGGACAAAAGGTCTCTCCCAACCGGAAGGGATTTTCTCATAATCACCACGCTGGGTTGGTGATCGCAGATGGTAGTAGTAGCACAGAGGACGCTGCTGCTCGTACTCCGTTATATTCCCTTAGTCACCTCGTATGACACCTGCGGGAAGAGGAGAGGTGCTGACAACTGTATTCTGATCTGCCGTCAGCACACGGCACGTATTATTTACTCCGATACCTTAATTACCAGCTTACTTGAATTGTGTTGAAAACATCGTGTTTAATAGAGCATTAAGGTTATAACAAACTAGTGATGATGGCAATCCCTCGACTATACCTGGGACTTACCAGTGTCTTCTTTGTAATAACCTACTTACTGGAATTAGATCGTATAGTACTTACTATCTATGTTTCAAAGCAAAGAAGGCTTATTTAAAGCACTTTAATAGAAGTGTATATCAATGTACACAACAATATAAAATAACTGCACTAAAGAAACAAAAGCTATATTAAAGTGATCTGATAGGTTATGACGTACCTAATAAATTTTATAAAATACTAAGCCATAAGAGAAAAAAAACATATCACTCGCTAAATGAGATATTATATTATATTGATCCTTAAAACGGTTTAAGAAGAAACAGGCGTTTTGTTTCGAAATTACGATACGATTACGTAGTTAAATACCGTCATTCAACATAATGGTACAAAAGAAACAAAGAAAATTATACTTATGACAAAATGTAATGACAATGAGATGATGATCATTTCAATGTTAAACCTATTCTATACATTGTAAAAACACAAACATAGTATACTTTGATAGAACTTAAATTTTACTTACGTAAATTTTACTGATGAGAAAATTAATGTACTGTCAAGAAGACGATGGTTATAAGAAAACGCATTCAATCTAAAATATTCAAAACGCTAAAAGATATCTCTGCATTCATTAAAATTAACAAATCAATCAAACAAACAACATCAAATACCTAAAACAAAGCAACAATTTGAAAGTTTCTAATTACACTTTACGTTATGATGACAAAGATTAATTTCTTTTTTACAAATCCAGACGACACTCATGAGAAATCATATGTATTGGCAATGAGATGATAAACTTTTAAGTGACACACACATATAATACATTGTTAAAATGCATCAATACTAAAATATTTAGGACGCTAAAATATTCTTGACATTCATTTAAATAAATAATGTATGTGAGAACAATTACATAATCTAGCCATACAAACGAAGGTTGTGTATTTCGGTCACCTACAGAATTTCAGAACAAGTTTCCGAGGTTGATCCTAGAACCAAACCATCGGAAAAACCGATTTAAGTGTACCTGGGACTTCTGTCTTCCAGGTCCAGGATATGTCTTTCTCTGCACGGCTAGCATGGGCAGGAGACAATAATCTCCCCGGGGAAAGGATAAAAATGTATCTTCTCCCACAGCTTTATCAACTCTCAGAACCCTGGCGCACAAGTGAAAATAATATCCAAATAATATATGTGTATTAATAAACAGGGGTAAACTTCTCCTATTCCATGTACAATTAATTTAGCAGGTGAGCACGTTAATTACATCCCCTGTAAGGGTATTTAATCGGGGGATATAATTTTTATCTCCTGCCCGTGCTAGCCCTGCAGGAAAGAAATGGTTTCTAGATATGGAGAGAGAACCGGACATACCCATTCTGAAATAAAGAAGATGGCGCAACATCTTACAATTTTTCTCCGAACTTTCAATTTAGAGTTGGCACCCAATGATGATGATGGTGATAAAATAAAATTCAGATTTCAGTGACAAAGATGACCTAAAAACTGAATATTTAACATAAAGAGCCAAAGTTGATAAATACCAAATGACTCATAACATAGTATAGTGACAGTTGATCCTTTGCACACCGAGTTGACCTAGAAACACTAAAACATACCAACATGGAGAAGCAAATGTGACGAATGCTAGATCACTGTAAGTATAACGGTTTATATAGTGACAGGCGAGAAATTAAGGCGTTGATGTGGAAACAGCAGCGGTGTGTACCGAAAATATCAATTACTACGGGCGACGAAACATGTCAACCGTGCAACTGAATCTTATGTAGGCTACGTAAATACGTGGAAGGCATTTGTCTGTGTTGCGGGCGAAGTGCATATTGGTGCACAAAGACATTGCCCAGAGACGAAAGAATCCACATTCGTGAACAAATGTTTAAAAAAAACTCAACTTACTTTGCTGTGGGCTCTTTTGGAACCCTAATAGCTCTAGGTTTAAGTAACGGATGTAGTTATCACCATCATCTCAAAATTATGCAAACATACACCTATGTATGAACGCTTCATAAGTGCCTGTGATATCCCTATGCAATGTTCTACCCCTTGCGTCAGGGACTATCAAATCGACGAAAACAATAAGGGTCTGGCGAATAAACAAGCAATAAGTTTTAGTTGTTCAGTGTTTTGTCACGATCTGACATTTGTAAGATGCTCTTAGTTAAAGGGTGTCAAACATTGCCTAGCAAATAAGCCGGTATTATACCCGGCTTATTTGTAAGAATCTCAGTTTTTAATCAAAAATAATACAAGGTTACAAAAACAGTAGGGACTGTCGCACAGAACCACTGGGCGTATGGTAAAAGCATAACAACATAAATGAAGAAACATCACATTTCGCTCTAATATAACAATCTAAGGTCCAGTTGTTTACATATTGTATGTAAGTAGAAATTATATCTACTGTCTACTATCTACTGTTTATCAATGTATCGGAGTGTAGGAAATGACATTTTATCGTCATCATCATATCAACTTATTACCGACCCACTACAGGACATTTGTCTCCGTCCACAATGAGAAGGGCTAGTCGTAGTCCACCACGCTGGCCCAGTGTGAATTGACCTTCATATATTTATTATTTTAATTAAAACCAGTAGTGTCACATCTATATAAAAGAAAATAGAAGATTTTTTAATAAGTAACAGTATAAAGTATTGCGTAAGCGAAATTAATTAATTAGTGACCATAAATCAAATAGTTTCCTTAATCAGAGAAAACTGCCTTGATAAGAACAATAGTCACAGGAAAAACCACGACAAATCTGACACTATAAATTTTAACACTATAAAGTCATTGACGTAAAATAATCTAGCAGACGTAACAACTCATACATAACTTATTTATCGCTAATAATTAACAAAATGCAGCAGCATCTATTTGCTATTATAATAAATAATTAATTCATGATTTCCGACGGTCTACTGTAGATGAGCTGATTTCCTTAACGTCGAATACGTACCGAATGCCGGTTTCCTCATTTGTACTATCTGACGCACTCGAGGTCAATAGAACCAAAACTAACTATAATAATATAAAAATATTTTTTTTTTTTTTTTTTTTTTTTATTCTTTATTTATTCGGGACTTTTCTTAACAATAAGAATGTCAGCCCCATCGTTCCCTTTACAAAAATTTATACTTCCTTTCTCTTATCTTAACTTAAAATCTAATAGAATTCTGGCTACCTCTGAATAAGGTGCCGCCAGGATACTTTGCCAAATCCCCACATCATGAAGATTTATTTTAAATAAAAATAAAAAATAAATTTATGACCCGGAAAAAAACTGACTATTTCACAATAATTGTGTCAATGAATTCATTTCCTTTGTCGAGACGTAGTTATTAGGAAAACAATAGGTACGAATGAAAGTAATATTGCGTCATTGCGACATTTTATACTTAGTTTTTTTTTTTTTGCTAGCAAAATATAATAAAAATATCTAAGAACCTAGGATAATTAATATTATTCATCGATTTTTTTGTAGTGGCTGTGTAATTTAGTTTAGGTGTATGTTTGGATGTGTGAATATTTAAACTCATTACTTATTTTACTTACAATATTATAAATGCAACAGTGTGTTTGTATTGACATTACGTCGCAACTAAGCAACAAATCTACATAATTTCTGACAAAGAGCTACTTGAAAAGACGGAGAGTGAGGTTTACAAACGGATCCCACGGGATTTTGAAAAAACCCATAGTAAACGCGTTCCTCGTACGCGTTTATTTCCGGTCTAGTTTTAAAATAAAAAGGTCAAAGAGAAAATGTTTACTGAATCGTATATTAAGCGGATAACCATTTACATAGAAATATGGTCATGAATAACATATATTTTTCATCCTTTTGAAGAATAAACTTGGCTTATTTATAGTTTAAGTTAACAAACATTAAATATTTTATTATATAGGAATAAAAGAGGCCAATGGTCTAACTGATTGTAATTGGGAATCGCCTATGAACCCAACGCAACCCTTTTTTTTTGTCGTGGTGGAAAAGCTGTATGGCTACCTCTGTCCTTTCGGGCGGGACAGAGGTTACGTGGGATTTGTTTACCCAAACTAAAAACCACCGCGGAATGTCCCTCTCATTGGGTTTAGTAGACGTCCGGGGAACAAGTTCCCAGACGTCCCGACCGCCCCAACCGAGTGCCAGGGCTACCACGCTAAGGAGGTGGGGATCAGGAACCCCCTCACAGTAGGGAGACTCATATAGTAACGGGTAGCCAGCCCAATAGCTACCCGCCGCCTCACAGGGCAAACTAACGTGCGGAATATTTTATGATCAAACGAACTTACCTGTAAGTGAAGTTCGATCCAAATTATGCGAGCAAGCTTCATTCGACGCGATTTGGGGTTTTACTTATTGTAGCAACACTCTCTAGCTATCAGCCTTCACGTTATACATAGTAGGGAAAAATCTATTTTTGGTATGATATCACTATATTTTTTCCCACCATTACTTAGACATCCCTACCAATAATCATTAACATTTTCGTGCTCAGGGTCTTCGCACGTTGTATTTTTTTTTGTAAGTATTTTATTATTAAAATAAAAGTGAAACTATTATTATTAAAATACACGATGGGCAAGAGGAAAACAAAGGCGAAGGAAGTGAAGATTCTTAAAAAAAGGAAACTGGAAGAAAAATTGTCGAACACACCGGCGAGGAAACGTATAATGCGTCTACCACATCTACAGTAGGGAGACTCATATAGTAACTTGGTAGCTAGCCCAATAGCTACCCGCTGCCTCACAGGGCAAACTAACGTGCGGAATATTCCCGCCATCTTCTTCTCCCCCGTCTACGCCGGAGCGGATGCGTGTCTAGAGCTTCTTCGCGTTACCGCTCGGCGGCCTCTTATGAGATAACCTCTTCGCAGAATAAACAGAGCAACCCTGGACACACAAGGGACACGGACCACGGTCCTACAGTGTGCCGCCCTGTGTTTATCAACCCAAGGCGTAAGTGTTGAGTCTCTCGGGCCTGTAATTACACCGACATCCACGCCCTTCAGACCAGACCGAACCGGCAGAAATAAACATGGCGGCAGTACTTTTCCCGACAAGCTCTGCGACCAACGCTCTACTACGACCAGTGATAAGACAAGTATTGTCGCTTGACCGCTGAGTCCGTGAGCTCAGAGACGAAGTACGTTCTTCTGAGAGCGGATATAAGAAGCCAATACAGCCTGGCCACAATGCGGACCAAACCAGTCAACGCGCTACGCGGTTCCGAGTCAACCACCACTTGGGAAAACTTGTAAGTCCTGGGGACGAAACTCCGGGTCAGATTGGTTGGTTTTTGATGACTGTTAGCGCTTGACTGCTATCATGTTTCGCAATACCATGCGGTTTCTACCGGAATCGTACTAGAATGCCAAATATCTTGCCTTTGTTTGTAGCAATCTCGATCTCATCCGCGGCCGATTAACGTCCCGTCCCGTCCGTTAAATGACTGCCTCACATTACGTAACCAATTGAAGTAAAGAATGGTAAGGAATTGATGCACTTGTATTATTGTATCTATTGCCCAATCACGACGAGACCGACTCAAATTCTCCAATCGCCATGTCACACCCAATTAATATTGACCAATCAATTATCTGAGAAACGGGTCGCTTTCATTCAATAGAATTTGTAATCTTAAATCGATTAGAGCTTAGGTAAAGACCACCCTTTAATTAATTTGCTTTTAAATTAAGGATTTGAAGTCAAATTTTTTAGAGCACTAAAGTACCGTTTAAGTAGCAGATCTTACAGAATTACTGAGGACAGTGAAAGCAGTAAACAGTAGAAGGGGGATCAGTTTAATCGTTCTTATTTTACTTATATCAGTATCTAATGCCTGTTTCTATGTCGTTAATATTGTTTATTTTTTTTTGTTTTTAATGAATTTAGTACGTTTTATTTAAAAATTATTTTGTGTACACCCTTTTTTCATTCTGTATATTCTGTAGGCTGGTAAGCTATAAGGCCGCCTATTGTACCATTCTTTTTTCAGATATTCTCAGAAGTTGGTACTGTCTTTTATTTCGATTGCGAAGAAAAAAAAAAAAAAAAAAAAGATTATAAAGGGGTTTTTTTAATAACCTTAAATCCATACGAAAAATGAAAAATATGATGAAACAAACACAAAATACTACACCTTTTCGAAACAACCATAGACAAGTTATGTTATTTGAGTAAATGTATGCCTTTTTTTTTTGGCTGTCTTAAAGCTTTATGGCTACCTCTGTCCTTGTGGGCAGGACAGAGGTTATGTGGCATCCTCCAGACTCGCTTTCCAGCGGTCTATGTACTTAGGTATTGCCTAGAAACGGGCATTAGGGAATGAAAAGTGAAAAGTGTATTTTCATTTTCATTACATTAAATTAATAAACAGACACACAATCGCATTTATAATATTAGAAAGTATTGTGCGAGGACAAAGCAGTAGATATACATATAAACAAACAAAGTGCAATGGCTCTTAAGAAATACGGTACAATAGTCGTAGCCCGTGCATTCGAGAGCGCCCCAAATTGGCCACTTGTCGTGTCACTCCCAATTGGCATTCAACAATCAGCTGCGGCGAGCGATAAAGCATCTATCTGTACCCTTAGTACAAGATTTTCTCCCTCGCAATCGACGATGCGTTTTCGTACATAAAATTCTGTATCGTCAAAGTAAAATGGACCTAATGCCACTCGTCTTACAGTTGCAAATCCTGTACTTTGATTTTTGTTTAAAAAACGTTCTGTCAAAAGCCCGTATCTTTAATACGGTGGGATCCTTTACTCCGACTTTCGATACGACAACGACTCCTCGATTGCGATCGAGGAAATCTTGTACTAAGGCTACTGTATTGTGTTGGATCCACAGAATGGACATTGGGCTTGGCATGACAGAAACTGGTAAGAGTGGAATTTTAAGTTGATGCCCTACTTTAATCAATTAAGCCAATTTTATATACAATGCCTAAAGTAGCCAGTATAGTAGCCCGGGATAGTAGCCTTAAGGTGAAGGCTTATGTGCCTATGAACCTTTAATCCTGGTTAGATATTATTTGGTTGAAGTCCTAAATAATTCTAATTTCATCATCCATACCAATGAGGTAAATATTCCTGAAAAATAATGTGGGAAAACCACTAATGAAATTCACTCGGTTTACCACAGAAAAATAAGGTTTACCAACTCACGCATACTCGAAAACAAATAATAAATATTTATCAAGTTGTCGAATGCAAGTGATTCATAGAACCACACGTGATGCAAACGAAACCCGGCGTGCAGGTATGTAATGCAGAAAGCAATGCGATATAAGAAAATGAAATAAAAATATAGGTCTCAGCCCATCTTCTTAATCGCTTCAGTCTTGTCGGACTGGTCGTGGTCACCCATTCCTCCCCAACGGTTACCATTCTTGTGCATTCACAAGAATGGTAACCGTTGGGCATTTCGTTGCATTCATTCATTTAGAGAAGATTCGATTGCAGCCCTTATTTGGTCCGTCAATCTCATCGGTATGTTTTCCTTCACCGTTTCAAATAAGTGATATTTATATTGCTTAAATAAAAAACGCACATAACTCTGTCAGTGTCAATGGTGCGTGCCGGGGCTCGAACTCGGTCTCCACAAAAGGAAAGCTGAAGTCTTATCCACTAAGCTACCACCATCCAACCACCACCCAACCACCATACCATCTTAACAATTATTCATTGGAAAGTCAACATCTCCTGAGGATGCTCCGGTTTCGGAACGAAACGTGCGTTGAGGGTACATTGCCGAGGATCTGTTTGGTGTGGAGTATACGGATTGAAGAAATTATAAATTAAACCATACAGATTCTTCTGCTGTTAGCGGAGTATAGCAAATTAAGCTTAATTTTCATAATATATTATGGATTTCCGCTATACGATACCGTTTGAACCAAGTATATAGATGAAAACATGAAAGTATATAGAACACATAAAATCACATGTAGGTACCTTCTTTGTGTTATTAAATAGCATAACACCAGTTAGTAAATAAATGTAAGTCATTCCACAGACAAACTACAAGCACTATAAGTTAAACAGTTACTTATTATAAACAATATTGTTCACAATTGTTTGTGTAAACATCTACTAAAGACTTCATTTGTTTAGCAAACATATCTGAGGGGTTTACTAAGCAGTACGATTTTAAAATGACAATTCATATGACATACCTTGACGTCCGTAATATAAGGACTATAATTCAACAACAAAAAAGTACTGCTGTAAGCTCTGGCACTGCAGGTTTCATTGCGTCTAAAATTAAAAAATGTGTGTGTACTTATGTACACGCGTTAGAAGTTATACTTCTTTGGCGTATGGAAAAAAAAACTAAAATGCAGTAGTGATTAACGATAAATATTAAAATTAATCAAAAAGATTTTATAGAAATAAAAAAGGTTTTACTAACGTAATAATATTTATTTATTAACACTGTTTGTACTGTTACGTAACGTGTTATAAATATAAAAATACTAGAATATACAACTTGAATATAGTTATAGATTTTCATGCCAACTAGAACTAACTTTACGATGTAGAATTCAGGTGTCGCTGTGCGCGCGCATCGTAAAAATTCATTCTCATTTGTCTCTATCGCGCCAAAAGAAGTATAACTTCAAAAAAAATATACTTTACTAACAGTAAACGCGTAATTTCGTCATCATCAGACTAGAAAGTATGAAGATCATAATGATGTTTTACTGTTCATTATTTCTAGTAATTATGAGGAAAATGCTATAAGAGATGAACACAATTTTCAATGTTAAAAAAATCGAAACCAAAAATCATTTGAACAAGTTGAACGTTTGAATTAGCTCTTTTACCTATATTTTAAGACAAGCGACCAAGGAGCATTGCGGAAGTGTTTTTTTTATCTTGGGTTTTATATTATTTTTTTTAGTGAAACTATATATATATATGCATATGTATATATTTAAGAATAATAATAGAATGGAGGAAAAAAATGTCTTAAAAAGTTCAGTTTGTATTAAACGTAAGCATATAGAAAAGACATATTTATTATAGTATAAAGGATTACGTAAATGATAAAAAACATTCGGTAGGAACTATCCAGGTTGTACTTTAATAATTTTAAATATCAATGTGAGATAGTCATAACGAAAAAAAAGTTAAGTTTCTTATGGTCTTCTTCTAAGACCAGGGCGCTTTTTTCTTCAAAGTCAAAGTCAAATATTTCTTTATTCAAATAGGCACATAGATTGCACTTTTGATGCGTACATTACATGCAAAATATGACATAGAAGTGAATTTTTTTTTTATTTTTAGTTGACGGCGATAACTAAATTCGTCAACTTAATACTAAAGCTACGAGGGTTCTAAACGCGCCCTGGTCTAAAAATAAGCCCACAACATTAAAGCTTTAATTTTGACTTTGAATAATGATGCCTACTCCGTTTTTTTTATTATTCGCCCCGTGGTTCGCCTATTTAAGTTAATTAAGGGACCTAGGATTAAGATACCAGCATATTAATCCTAGGTCCCTAAATTTCAAACCCTTCCAATACGTTACGTTACGGTTAAAAAAAAACGTTTCTTGTAAACAGCACATACTTATATTTCTCCTTTTTAGGCTTGTTGGCTGCAGCCGGTGTGAGAGCCTAGATTGCACGCCGCCATTCTGACCATGTTATAATTGAGTTGCAAAAGTTTGTTTTTAACATGAAATTAGGAGAACCGACCCCACCATTAGTGGGATAGAACCGAGAAAACGAATAAATAAAATAAATAAATATACTACGACATTGCACACATCGCCATCTAGCCCCAAAGTAAGCGTAGCTTGTGTACTTAGATGACTGATGATATATTTTTATGAATAATATACATAAATACTTATAATACACATACAAACACCGAGACACTGAAAAACATTTATGTTCATCATACAATCATTGTCCAGTTGTGGGAATGTGAGGGATGCATACAATAGCCGATAAGTTGTATGTATGGGGAACCGATCAATTTCTCATAATATGCAGTAATCTCTGTCAACGTTACATTCTTACGTCTTATTATTAAATGCTGTGACGTCAGCAGAGTACGTGCATTAACATTAATGAGGTCACAGAGCAAATCTCGTTCAGAATGCCATGCACAATTGGTGCTAGCATTAATGTAAATATCCACTGGTAACATGCAATTATAGGTCCGGCTTTTATCTCAACTACGTCTCCATTTATTTTACTTTGTACCACAGATTGAAACCAACATTAAAAAGGACAGAACGTGCACAAGGTTCAATTAATGTACCTCGCGGTTTCATCCGCTTTTTTTATACAACGTGTAACCGAATTAAGAAATAATGTTGAAGGATGCATAAGGATAATTCATAAGGATTCCCCCCATAAAAATATTAAGTCATAAGAAGCATATTTATTTTTCCATACAAACGAATTCAAAACATTCTGTTTACTTATGACAACCCTATTGAAGATAAAAGACCGCCACGCGCATAGCGACGCGTAAGTACCTAAAAAAGTGACAGGAGTCACTTGATTTTAATTTTGCATGATATGTTAGGGCTGTATCTGATTTATTTTAGTAAAAACTATGGCAGCGGTTTACTTAAAAACTATTAGGTTTTCGGTTTCACAGATAAGTCTCAGAGAAAGTACACAGTGTACCTCTAAAGCCTGTGAAGTATTATTTCTCTTTTCATTTTCTCGTTGTATAAATAAAAATTTATGTAATACTGTAATTATGTTCACTAAGAGGACGGATATATATTTAATGGATAATATACAAAAATACTTATTTGATACGGCAGACAATGCGTCAAAATTGGACAACTCCATACGATAGATAAACTTTACTTAAGCCATGGCAAGTTCTGCAATGTCAACTAACGTCACAATTCACATACGCGTTAACTTAAATCTGTCATTTGATACGGCAGACAATGCGTCAAAATTGGACAACTCCATACGATAGATAAACTTTTCTTAAGCCAGGGCAAGTTCTGCAATGTCAACTAACGTCACAATTCACATCCGCGTTAACTTAAATCTATCATTTGATCGGCAGTAAGGATTACAGCATATTGCGTTAACTAAGTGAAGTTCGGGCGATCAGTTAGTTATTCTTGAAACACAATATGCTTGCACTTGATAGTAGCTCGCCTTGACCGAGAGGAGACCCGTTTAATCCTGACGTTTATGTTCATTATCTCGCTTTACCGGTATAGGGCACGCAGACTAAAACGCCATCTGTCAATATGACCTTACGACCATACAGTAACTTCGTAGACACACCCTGGAGTCTAGCGGCGGCCCTAAGCGTTCAAAAATAGGCATTCGGTTTATACTGGTCATTTTATAAACATTTAGACTTACTGCTCTGTGCTGCGCTCCTAGTACAAATTACCTGCCATAGATAACAATGCGGCAACAAATACTACGCAGGACTTAGCGTACTTTACTCAGTATTTTATGCATCTACAAGTTATTTATTATTTATTTAGTACCAAAGCAAATATAAACTAAACAAGAAAAGGACAGGGCGTAACGTAAAAGGGCCTTGAGATTTGCGGAGGACTCGAGGTTCCAAAAGACATAAGGTTGACAAAAGTTCAGTAGTAAAGGACGCAGTAGGTATAAGATAAAAACCCACACAGTCAAGAAGATGGCTTTCGAGTATTAAAAAACTATCTGATCATAAGTTAATCATATATATATTAGTTACCCTTTTATTTTCAGCTTGAATTCTTCCACATTTAACAGAAAGTTCTCCTTTTTTTTGTAAAATTACTTACTATTTTTGAATTAGTAAAGACAGGAAACGATCGCGTTTATATTATTTATAGTTCATACATATCTCACATCTATTCGTTCAGTAAACGCAAAAAACTAATTACGGATATTAAATAAATCAAAGCCGACAGTATAGCTTTTAAAACATCATCCAAACCACGAAACATACCATTAGAGCATTCCACTTTAAACGCATTCTCGTCCATTAACCCCCGATCCCTCACGTCTATGGTGGTTATAACAGAAATTAGTACAAACAAGGTTCTGTCAATGATGGTCATTAGCCACGTTGGCCTGACGCTGGCCCAATGTTGGTAGATGGCCGTTCTGTGTCGGTTTTTTTCAAAGGAAATGTGGACCAATATTCGCGATGCTACGTTGGTACATCCTCACCACACGGCACTCATCGAGAGTACCTACTTATGTTAAACTGCGCGACGATGGCATCTACGATTATGTGGATAAAACTATTTAATTTATTTTTCATCTATCTACCTTTATACATCAAAAATGAAGTGTTGTTTGTCAGCCTCGTTATAAACCTCGCATTATCTTTTGATTTCATGGTATCCATATAGAGGTGGTTTGAAGAAAAAGAAAATAAGGGTAAACCACAAAGGTACGGCTGAAAATCGGAAAAATCGAAATTGGTAATTCTGTATGGGCATACGCGGTGCATATCTTACCGGGTCATCTAGTAACAATCTACATATAGGCAATGATAAGTATCCACTCAGTATTGTAAAAGCACGTTCATGGATGAGGGATGCTTATACTCAATTTATTTCTTACGTGTCTTATTGTTTAAACAATATTATTGCTTTTTAAAATGTTAAATGTAAAATTTATTATTATATTAGAACATAAATAAAGCGAACATAAAAAAAAATCTTTTTACTTTATTTATTTTATAACATAGTTTGCTCTAAATAGTAATGCAAATATTCATAACATAATAAGATAGAGAGAACAGCAAGCAAAAAAATATATAATCGCCGAAATCGTTGTTACAAACAATGGCACTAATCATTGGCATTCGGGATAAATCTAGTTGATATAAATCAAGCGAGAACGCCCTTGCCCGTGTGCCATTAAAGGTGATTAAAGCGAGAGCAGGATGGACCAAATTATACGGTCTGACCGCGGTGCGGACCACAAACATGCGGTCCATGACCTAATGGGTATACGCACGTGCAGCAAAGCGAATTGATATTTCATCACGCATTTGAGGGGGTAAAAGTCGTTGTTTTCCCGATTGGGGACAACCAAAACGAACCTAGTGACTCAAATATAATATTCAACTATTCTTAGGGACCAATAAAAATTATATATGCTATAATTTTAGTGCCGTTTGGTGACTTCGGATCAGAATACAGTACCCTTGGTATAAGATTTGTTCGCTCGCAATGGAGGAATCGTTTTCGAGTATCGAAATTCTTGAACATGAGAGTAAAATAGATGCTATGCTAGTTGTACTAAAGCTTAAATTTGCTCTCAATACTTAAGCTAGGGCTTTTGGCAGAGTGTATCTAAAGTGAAAATGTGAAGTACAGTACAGTATTTGCGACTCCAAAACGAGTGACATTATCAAAACATGTACTTACCCTACAGTTGTACCTTTCATTTTTCAAAAAAGACCTTTCACTCAAAACATCAGATATCTAGCTGCAATGGCCAGCAGGTATCACGTAAGCTGGAAGCTTACTTAGAAGGCCCTGTCTTCAGTCAAAGCCTTGGAGATATCCAGACAGCAAGTGCCTCGCTGTGTTTCTCAATGGCTTCGCCCCATGTATAAGTGGCATACACTAGAAGACCACAGGCAAACCGGTTCTTACGGAAACCATACTGTCGGTCTGAAATGAGATCGGTTTTTTTTTCTAGGTGTGCTAGGAGCTTCTTGTTAGGTACTCGTACCACAGTTTTACAAAGTAGGGATGTTATGGTAATAGGTCTGATATAGGCCATGTCCGCACAACTTCCTTTCTTGCATACTGGCCGCACATTTGCAATCCTCCAAGATTTTGGGACTTGAGCAGTATTTAGAGAGAGTCAAAAGGGCTGTGTTAGGACAGAAGACAACTCAGGAGCATAGTTCAACAGGACTACTGCTCAGGACACTTATCCCATAAGTTTGCTGTTCCTGACAGAAACAACTATTAACTGGTAACTTTAGATAGTGGCAATCCAATGAATGGAAAATTGACAACATGGCAATGAAAATTTTTAGCCCTGCATAAACACATCTTCAAAAAGATAACACTGGTTATTGTACTTTCAAATTGATTTGAATCCTTTGAACACCAATAGCTTATTAGCTTATCCCTAAAGCAATGCAAATATCAACATCAACAGCTTGATTGTAACATTAAAGTTTGAGGTAGAATTATCATTTAAACATTTTGTATGACTAGTTTGTTATAAGATGGTAAATTATCTATTACACTACTAATCCCAAGCCTCATGGGCACAAACAGAGTAGTAATATAATAAACATGGACAAAGAAAGCAGGCAACAGCTAGTAAATCGATAATATTAGACTTATAATAATTGTCTCACTACTGAGAACAGGCAAAATGTTTATTCCAACTACAAGTTACTTGGGTTGGGCACCTTACAATATGCCTCTTCTATCCAACTCCTGAGTAACTATTATTGTCAAGTATAAAAATAAAAATAAAATAAAAATAAAAATAGCCTTTATTCTCTGACTAAATACATTTTTGCTTATACACTACTAGTTACTAAATCTATTATTTAATTAAGTTCTATTTATTCCAAAAAAAATTGTAACACCAGCGCGCTTAGTCGGGCTGTACTTGGACATAGGCCTGCTCTAGAATACTCCAGTGTGCTCTGTCTCTGGCTATTCTGCGCCATCTTTTTGTCAAGTATATCGGTTAATATCCAATAGGGGCATAGTGGGTTTATTAGCTAAGATAATAGTAAAAGTTGTGCGCTATTATTATAAATTATAAATGACATTATAAATACATAGCTTTAGTTTTAAGTTTACGAATATGGGTATTGCCTCACTACTGTGTACACATTTCTCATGTAATGTACGCATCAAAAGTGCCTTCTATGGGCCTACTTGAATAAAGAGATTTTTGACTTTGACTTTACCAAAATGTCACATGAATAAAACATAATAAATCTGCTTAGTTATTTTAAACAATTAAAATATCATCACAATGTTACAACATGTTTATAAACCTGTAACTAAATGAACAATATGCCTTCTGGGTTTTTTTTAAACTGAGTATATTCAAACATGATTCAAATAAAAGTAGAACTCTCCAAGTATTTCAGGTCTCCTTGAGGTCAGTAACTCAGTAATATTTGATTTTGGCCACCTAAGAAGTTTAATATTTTCCATTCGCACAACATGGCCTATTAAGGCCCTACATCCTCCATTCGCACAACATGGTCTTTTTAAGGCCCTAGAAGCCTGTGCCCACAGTGATGGGATATTAATTACGAATGTTTTGGGAATTAGGCTGTTTAATTAATGATATATGTATTTTAATTAAGGTAAGGAATGTATGCATGTAAGAAATATTTTTTTCAAAAACTATGAAGTTGTTTCCTTCTTAGTTTTTTGTGTTATCGCTTTATTTAAGTATTAAACATGACACTTTAGAAACGGCTAAAGTAATTTTATTCCTTGATGTTTATAACTTTATAGTAATGCGAAAACGTATTTATTAATTTTCTAACAAAGTAATGGTTTAATTTAACCAAGTTATGTAAAATAATTAACATTTTCACTTACCAGCTAAACGAGTGTCGTTAAATTTATCTATTTTCTGATCCAGGAACTTAATTCTTCATTTGTTTTGCCACTCAGTTCTAACCGAAGTCAAACAACGAAATATAAATTCATACTTTATTGCCTCAGTTCTAAGCACATAATTATTTATTGTCTGTAGTTATTTTACTGCAAATATCATTCAACATAATGTTATTCATTATAACACACAGAAACGTAAGTTTTCGAAAGGAAAATTAAATACACCAGACACACGGCCGAACCGCACACTCAAAAATTTATTTTGTTTTCCTGCTGTGACAGATTACATTTGCAATGCCAGCCTTTGTAAGCTTATACATTCATCTAACACGTGGGACAGTGATGGCGCTAATTTCCGCATTACAATGCGGAATGTTAGACAGAGGTGGCATTACTTACCAAAGCTTTTACTACTAACAATGGCGCGCTGCCACCATCTTGTTTTAATGTTGCCACTCTCAATATTTTATACCAATACGTTCCTACTCACGTTTTTCTATATTATCATCTGAAAAATGTTTTTAAAAATATAATAATAAATAATATATACATGATTCACCAATCATTATTTTATTATTTGACAAAGAAAAAATTGCATAGTATAGTAATTATCATACCGCTAAACTCGTAATGAAGTTTCCAAATAAACAAAAGCTTTAATTTACTATTTAAAAAAATGCTCGGGTAATGATGATTGCTTTATCATATTGGATGGCTTAGGGATAAATATACCACAACTATAAAGGTACCTATAATTAAATTAAGTAATGAGCAACATTTAAATTATATATATCTTTTATGCGAATTTGTCCAAGGCACGTGGAAGATATTAAGTTCATATCTTCGTAAAATCAAACCTGATTGAAAGGGTTTACCATCTAGCTACTCCCATTTTTGTTTATCTGACATTAAATCTGGCACTCAGTGCCTTCATTGTTCCTTGGTCAGCGCAAACAGTTTGATAAATAGTACTTATTAAGTATATTTTTAAGTATATTATATTTCTTTGATGCGTGTATAAGCATACACCTTAATATATACACCATAACCATACCTATTGGAAAACACAATTTTATTAGGTACTATATTACATTTGATTAATACATTTGATAATTTCTTAATGACAAGGTAGACTGGAAACAGCCAGCTTCGCTCTCATCTCATCATATAGAAAAATGATTATAAATGTTTGTTGGAAAAGAGCAACTACTGGGTTTCTTACAAGTTCTTCTCTGTAGAATCTGCTTTCCGGTGCAGTGGTAGAGTCACTACAAACAGACTTAGCCTTCATTCATTTGACCTTTCAAAAATGCTTATAAAGTAGACCTACTAAAAATAAATGAAATTTGAATGCTCCTTTATTAGGGTGTTCGGGTGTTATTTCTATGAACGCCATATAATAATTACTATACTAAGAATGTGTGTTCCACTACAAGTTAGCCCTTGATTGCCCATAATAATAAGACCATAATATTGAGTTCGCCGTTTGAACTGCTTCGCCGGATCGCTCCATTTTGCAGTTTTATTAATAGCAAATAAACACCGATGTCACTTATTATATACATGAAATAAAGTTTTTTATACATTAATCATATAAATATAATTAGAAAAATTAAATATTTTAGCGATTACTTATTCCACCACCCACCAAATCAGACCAGAAAACTAAATATTGACCATTTAAAACCCCCTTTTCAATCGGACTGCTCTTTATACGTCTGGCATACGTGACCATCTGATATAGACCTTACCACAGCGCTCAACGCCGAGCCTTCGCGCGCGCGCGTGGCCACGGATGTCGTCAAAACCGATTGAGGAAGTCTATTTCACTGACAAGGTTTCATAGTCCGGCCCCGCTTTCATCTCTCGCAAGATGAAATGCTGAGTTTCTTGCCAGCTTTTCTTTAGAATCTGCCTTCTGAACCAGTGATAGAGTCACTACCAAGCCAAGTGATTAACACAAGCTGTGTGGTGACGGCAGATTATAATACAATTCTCCCCCCCCCCCCCCCCCCCCCATCTTCCCGCCCGAAATCACAGACAACGGGAGCATCCTCCGTGCTACTACTACCATCTACAGTCCAGCAGTGGACTGACACTGGCTGTTGTTGTATGTAAGTGATTAACAGTACTAATGTTGAATGTCCCACTGATGATGTAGCTATAGAAGTGCAAACAAATTTGAACTTTAAATTGAATACAATAAGCTCCATTTCAGTATAACGTTAGTGGTTCGTTACTCGATAGCGATTGTGAGCGTGCAAATCATAATATACTAAGGGTTCTGTAACCAGTCGCGCTACCTGTGCGGCCGAAATTCCAGGTACGTAATAGCGTAAGCTTAGGGACGCTGTAATTAATGGATACTAAGTATTTATGTAGAAGAACTGAACTGATAAATTCAGTAATCTGTATAATAAATAATCTGTTTTTGTATGTTACTGAAAATAAAATACATTAAGTTAATTTTGAATAAGAGCTAAAATTCCCTACAAGCACGCAACTCGTTGAGCTCATGCGGCGGTAATAATGACTGGTGTGGCGTGATTAAATTTCAGAACATCGCATTGCAATCTAGAACGATAGGTGAACCTAAGATGCTAAGTGGCAGCGCGGCTATTTTACACTTGTTCTGCAGTTTTAACATGTTGACTGCCCCTGCCTCACATGTGATACAATCTAAGAGCAAAACCACACGTCTTTGCATCACATCTGATGCTATTGGGCCCACGAGCACGATACTGTTTACCCTCGCAGACGTCTCAGATAGGCAAAAATAATAACATAAGGACGTCTAAGTGAAATGTTATTTAATATATTATATTTATAGTACCTTTTACGCTTTGTATAGTGACAAATAAGTTAACCAAATTATTTAGTAGACACAGAGTGCATACACTTGCCACCAAAATAGCAGTTCTTGGCCGGTCCGGGATGTCGAGAGAGGTCGCCTGAAAATCAGCGCTGTAGCAGTGATCATAAAACCACTGCTACAGCATAACGCGATACTCTGTTTGGGAGGAACAACACCACAGATATGTCACTGCCGACAGGGAACTATATTTGTTTGTTTTTAGCATATTTATTTTGTAACCTAATTTTAAGATCCTTTCTTTTAGTTTTAAAAAGTTTAATTTGTTAATGATAACTTTTTTTTTTTTTTGTGTAACTCGTACCTTATATGTTAATTGCTATGTGTTGTTTTTATCCCAAATAAAAGATTTTATTATGATTATTATTATTATTATTCAAAACTATTAAATATATTTGGGATGAGCTGTCAACGTATTGTGCTAAATAAAATAATATAATCAAAATAATCGGTAATGTATATGTATATATAGCTTTTATATTTTATCAAAAAATATTGTATTGCAATAATTTTTATAAAGAAAATTTGACTTCTCTGTTTACGCCAACGTTAACCATTTCGTCAGAATTTATATGGTCAAGAATGATAAATATTTAAATTGCTTTGAAGAACTTTATAAATTTAATAGTTGGTATTGTTTGATCCTCATTTTGGAATACGTAAACATCCTCTTAACTAATATAACTACTCTAATATGTACATTTAAATCAATCATTCAATCGATTAATTTCAAGTTTTGTTAATTTCAAATTTTTACAATATATTCATATGATGATGTTAGTAAACTGAATGGCATATACAAATAAATAAGTAAATACAAGAGAATTTACAAACCCAATCGAGGTTTTTTTCATGAGTTGTGTCACGTCTAAATTTTATAGTCTAATATATTATTATCGTAAGTATAAATCAAGCTAAACTAACGTATTGTTGATAATTAAAATAAAACTTTGTATTTTAAAGTTAAGAATAAATAATTGCTTATTAAATCAACAGAAATCAATACTGTAGTAAAACGTTTGTTACTACCATATTACTACCAGTAGAAACTCTGGTAATAATGAGGATATAAAATAAAAATAATTACTAAACAGTTAAAAAACGCAACACATTATCTTCCATTTTGTAAATAGGCCATAGACGCAGCGTCCCGAAGCACTCGCCCAGGGTCAACAATCGCGAGTAAACCCGTACAGCCTGTATTCCGTAACTTTTGTGACAGGTTGTCAACCAGTCTTATTCGTCACTATCATCTCCAATATATAAATGTCACATAGCGTGTCACAGACAACCTTTCTCACAGTAAAGAAAGTTTTTAAATTTTGACCAGCCATGTTGCTTCAGTGCAGGCATAATTGTTGTTGTTGTGTCATGTTAAAACATGAAAAGCAATTATCCGGTGATTAATGGTAAAAGCAAATAAAAGACGCCACTATAAACAAAATACTTAGATATATTCTTAACTCAATTATTTCTAATTTATTGAAATATTGTGCATGTAGAACACATTTAGTAATTTTCAAGGAGCAATAATTGGTTTTTATTATTATTATTATTGCTTCAAAAGATTACATTACATTATTAACACACACGAATCCGACGGGTACAATAAGTATAAACTAATCGAAATAACTAACCATAAATTATATATTGCTTCTCTTTACGCCCTATCCAGTATACCGTTGTCGTCCTTAACACCAAGCTCTGTAGAACATCTGTAAAATAACAGTTTACTACGTGCAAAGCTGAAAGTGTGGACAGAACGTTTTCTTGTTGTTAAATATATGCTTCAAAATTGAGTTGCAAAATTCACCCCGAACTAAAAACATACATACATTGCAAGTTTAAAAAAAATTATAATAAACCACTATGCGATGCAATAAATAGACCTGGTACGTAACATTAATCCTTTGTTCAAGTAGATAATTGGTCGGATTATTTTCCCAAACATAAAACCGAAACAATCGCCCCAATTAACGCAATTAGTGTTCCATCACCGCCACTTCGCAAAACTATATATTCTTTCATCAATTTTATGTGCGCAGGCGCAAATTAAGTAGTTACGAGTATATTTAGGTGATGCGCAAACATGGACACTTATTTATTGAACTAGCGGCACAGGACACCATCACAGCACAGGTGCATTTCCTTGGAAATCTCGCAAATAATGTCTAAACTCGTTTAATCACTAATCAAAGTAATATACTAAAGTATGTACATTGAAATTGCAAGTATTTTTTTAAAGTTGCTTGTATCTGTAGCTACTGAAAACAATTAGTGTATCGTTACATATATACCAAACAATTTGATTGACTATCCATAATTGGGCACCCTCACTGACACGCAGCTTGTTGATTTCATAAAATGATCGAATGAAAATTAAATATTCAATATTAGTTTCAAACAAGACACAAAAGTGTGACTTATTTAATATTGAAATAAATATAAAGTAAATAATTGGATTCTGAAAAAATTTGGTTTGTATGCCTCCAAAATAACATGGTGTCTAGAAATACCTTAAGAAAGACTTGATTTTTAGCGTTATGTACCCTAGCAAAATGATCGACATAACGCCTGTGTGTTCTGTCGATCTGTCACAGCCTGTTTTCCAAAATCCAAAATATAAGATAATTGAGCATCGTGTGTCGAAAAATCTACCTACTACATCTAAGATTAAATAATATATAAAGCATCGCTCATACTTAACAAAAAATTAAAACGAAAGTTATAAATCTTTGAATTTTATGTGTTAGAAGTAAAATTGGCCCAAAAAAGCCTCCTTAAGTAATTTTTGATCTTCTTACTCACTACGATAAATTTAGACTAGCTAAATTATAAACAGAAAATAACACGTAACGTATACAATCTTTAGCAGTTTTAGTTCTATCTTTCCGCAATTTCATCTTTCATCAGTTCGTGCCCAAAGGTCTCATTGCTTAGAAATAAATGGTAATGTTTTTATAAGTCACCATATTCGATGCATTCTAACTTAAAAGCAAAACGATTTTACATTCAAAATCATGCACTTATAAATATATAAATTCGTTTTAATAATAATCAGTGAAGTCTTTAGTCCAACCAGCATCTATAATATCCAACGCTTTCTAAGGATCAGTATTTATTGCATTCGCAATTAACGACTTTAATTAATGTTTCATTCCATTATATCATGTATAATTTCATCAACGGTACGAAAATATTTTACAAATAACAACCGTTGAAATATTAAATCTAGTGTCAGTTTTAAATGCTTTCATAAAAAATACATACATTATGATAGCGACATATGAGTTTAGGAGTAATTTTTTTCATTGTTTAAGTTAGGAACTTAACAGAATCCTGTTGAGTGATTATAAAATAAGTCCAAACATAAACAATATTAGTAATTGAGCATTCCATACCTAAACGAGGTTTTATTTATACTTATTACACTAATTTGTAGCACAATTGCTATCACAGATTTTAAGAATTAATGGCTTTTTCTTTCGTCAGTATAGGTCATGTAAACTTGTCTTTCAAGAGATCATCCTTTGAACCTTTTAAGGGTAGAGTCTCGTCGTCGTAGTCGATTTTGCCCAATAGTACGGGCTCGGCTCCTTTCTCTTCGTCACCTTTCTGACCGTAGGGCACTTCTCGCTTCTCCAACTCTTCGGCAAGATGCTCGAAAAGTTGCCTGTCAATATACACCACGATTATTCAAATACTCTCATCGCTTAACAATCTTTATTTATCAGATTAAATGTCGACGACATGTAATAAAATAGGAAAAAGATAAATTCTTCCTATACGCAGTTTAGTTAAGCACTAATTCTTCGTTTATAGTGGCACGTGTAAAATAGGTTAATTTTGCTAATTAAAAATCAAACTAGAATGATCAAAAATAAATACCGATACATACTAATTAATGTACTTACTGAAACACGATCCCCTTCATGTTTTTCGCAAGATAGTACAAGAAGAGCCAGTCTCCGAACTGGCATCCGTTGACCACTTGAATAACATTGTAAGGGTTGAACTTCCTATGCGAAACCTGGCGGAACATGAACTCGTTGAACTTGAGCGAGCGTCGGTACATGAAGAAAGACAGGAATCGCCAGACAACAGCTGCAAATAATACAAAACTTCGATACATATAAAATTTGTAGGTAGCTGTTTTTTATAGTAATAATTGAAGGACCAAGCAGATGTCCCACCTGATGTTAGGTGGAAAACCGTCTCCTATAAACAGATCAATACTTCGCAGGGCATGCAAGGAACACATCCTACAATACAGCTTGCCGCCCTATGTCCATCAACCTTTATTTTTTTGGCGTTGTGGAGGAATAGCTTTATTGATACCTCCGACCCTTGGGCAGTTGTATGGGACTCCCCCTTTAAAGGGCTATAAACATATGATACGCTTTTGACAGACGAGTGGCTTTTCCAAGAATATGAATAACATTGTCAACCTACACACAGATGTGATAATATTGCTGATAAGGTTTAATGATCACAATTTTTTGATAACATGAAATGAAAAGATCTTGAATTGAAAAGTGTTACAGTAATTTTGTAAAATGGGTCAATATCTAACTAACCTTAATCATAACTTGACAATTGTCTTGTTATTTTATTAAATAAATAAATATACTACGACAAGACACACATCGCTATCTAGCCCCAAAGTAAGCGTAGCTTGTGTTATGGGTACTAAGATGACTGATGAATATTTTTATGAATAATATACATAAATACTTATTATAAACAGATAAACACCCAGACACTGGAACACATAATATGGTCTTTACAAGAACATTTTCCAGTTGTGGGAATCGAACCCACCAGTGGCGTGCACTGGAAAATTGCATAAAATGCCAAAAATCCTCCTCCTAGACGAGCTATATTTAAATTTTAGGGTAAGTAGCACTTTTGTGCATGTATGAAGTGCACGCCACTTGAACCCACTGCGCCCAAAGCGCCAGTCAAAAAAAAGCATTAAAAACAATGAATAATAACTCACCGAGAACGGACACGATGAAGAGGAACAAAAACCAAAACCAAAGTACGACGTAGATCTTCTCATTTATGATGTTCAGAGCCATCACGCACAACGCGTCGTGCTGTTGGATGGAGCCACTGGGACCGTATTTGTGGAAGGTGCATTTTGTAACCTGTATTATTTATGTAACCTTTAATAATTTATCGAAGCGGTGATATCCCAGTGGGTAGGACTTCGAATTTACTTTCGGGGAGCCGAGTTCGAAACCCAGCACGCACCTTATTTCTCTAAGTTATGCGCGTTTTAAAAGAGCAATTAAAAGATCACCGGCTTCAACGGTGAAGGAAAACATCGTGAGGAAGCCAGCGAGGACTAAGTTGTATTGGAATTAATAAGTCCCTGCTTTGTTTAGTCCGCCTCGCTACCCCATTGGTGGGCTTCACATGCCTTTGAGAACATTATGGAGTTCACAGTTTAAGCAAGTGATATTTTAATTGCTAAAATTGGTAAGAGATGCCTGCTGGAAATTGGAAGAAATCTTAAAGGTTAAGATTTTTTCCAATTTCAAATACCGCTTCGATAACAATAATTAGTCTAATTCGAAATTCAAAACAATAAAGTAGAGTAGAGATGGAGAGTTACAGACATCTTTATCGATAGAGAAGAGTAGAAAAAGGATAGCACTACTAAATTCAACCTGCGAACTGAACATTTTGAATTTATATTGATTATTGTTTCGCATGACTAAGCAAGCAATTATGTGATTTGATTATGTCCAAACTGCAGAATTAAGAAAACGCAGAAACCACTCCACTTTAGTAGAGTTTCTAGAACAGGCGATTAGTAACTTCATTCCATTTAGCAGTTAACAATAAATATATAACCTCTAATGTTGAAAGCGTTTACCATAAAATATAGCCCAGCAGAGTACAGTTATATCGTGTTACAGTTATTTTATAGAATAGGTAAATAATTAAAAATTCATATTTGCTCAATATTTTGTACAATTGATTAGGATTTTGTACATATGCGCTTAATAAAATTACAATCAAAATTATATTTGAATCACAACCAATGTTCATGAGTTGAGTTGTTGAGTCTTATTATGATATAAATACGGAAGAATTTTCGATACACTTCAGACTTGTATGAAACTCTAGGCGATGCGGGAGATACCTCAGCACGGTCAGGAGACAATTATATCCCCAGGGAAAGGATAAAAATGTATCTTCTTCCACAGCTTTATCAACTCTCAGAGGACTGGCACACAATCAATCAATCAATCAATCAATCAATTGTTTATTTTGCTTGAATATGGTACATGCAACATGTTTACATAGGTGTTAATTAAATTTTATAAGTATCACATATCCTGCCAAGATTGGCGTGTAAAAATTATTTGTTAATTTTTAAATAAATTTTCTACATTAAACAAGTGGAAATAATATCCAAATAATAAAAGTATAATAATAAACGGGGGTAAACTTTTCCTATTCCATGTTCCAGTACTTTAGAAGGTGGACACTTTAATTATATCCCCTGTCGGGGGATATAATTTTTATCACCTGCCCGTGCTAGCCCTGAAGTATGTCTTAGTCGTTAATCAATAAGCTATGGAAAACATCGGTCAAAACTAACCTTGGGAAATATTCTCTCAAGCGGATCAGCTATTTCCTGCCACTCAGAGTAATGAAACACACTATGCCCCAGACCGATGAAGGCGCCATTGAGGAATATGTCTATCATCCATATTTGGAACATGAGGTGGACTAAGTTCGCTATCTCCATTAGCACCAGCCACGTTGACCAAGTCCTGGTAATTCGTAACCTGAAGAAGAAATATTATTACGTAAAAAAACGATCGATATTTAACGTGTAACCAAATAACGAACACTGTTGAAGTAAACATATAAAATCAAAACAAGCAATCTAGCTACCGCTCACGTACCGGCTGTATTAGAACCTATTGGTTTGGCGCGGAGCGATGGCAAGAGACCTGATGGTATGACGCTCATACCTTGGAGGCTTGTAAGGTCACTTCTGTGGGATGCAACTTGTGTTGATACCCTAGCTGCATCACACATCCAGGCCACTTCGTCAATGGTAGGTGCGGCTGCTTCCAGTGGTGAGCAGGCCAAGAGGCGTAAATATGAAAACCTGGATAGCAGCTTCATTTTTGTGCCTTTTGGAGTAGAGACTTTGGGACCGTGGGGTCCGGAGGCAAGAGCCCTTTTCAAAGAATTATCGAAAAGGGTTATCGAGTCAATGTTGCCAGCATCTTAGGAACTGTGCCTCGCTGCGGTGGTTTCGAGGACGTTTTAGATTTTATTTAGTTTTTAAATAGTTTATTTTAGGTTATAGTTATGTATTAATAAAAATTATATTTTAGAGTTAAAAGAATAAATTAATATTAGATATTTTCAAAAAAAAAAAAACAAGCATATTTATTTTTTCATACATACAAACTAATTCAAAACAGTGAGCGAATTAAGGCTATTCCTAGATTTAGTGAAAACGGGCATTTGTAAATAAAACTATCCAATTAAAGCTATTCCAAGATTTAGTAAAAACGGACATCCCTACTAATATTATAAATGTCAATGTAAGTTTGTTTGTTACGCTTTCACGCAAAAACTACCTAACGGATCCTAATGAAACTTCTTACAAATATTTTTGAAAGTGTTAGAAGTAATATAGGGTACTTTTTATCCCGACATAAAGCTCGATTCCTTTGGGAGAGGGGATGAAAGTGTTTGTCGATTTTACACCATAACTCTGACAAATTACTTAAATAATTATTTTGTACTATATAGGTTATAATATGTGTTTAATTTTGCCCAAACTGTGGTTGGTTATAGAGGACAGCAGCAAACCCCTCATTTGAGGCTTAGCGTTACTGAATACTTTTTTTAGAACTTCAATTAAATTTAATGCCACATCAAAAAACAAAATCAAACGCAGACGAAGTAGCGGGCAACAGCTAGTTAGTAAATAAAATAAAGTTACGAGTATTTATGAATCGTCGACCTCCCAGTGCTGTGCTCTTTCAAATGCGAGTTCCTTAGACACAGGCATATATAAATAGATCAATATAAAAAGGAAATAAACATACCTGAGTATAATATCTTTCTTGATGAGATCTACTCGACTGTCTAAAGTCATTCTCGAGGGGATCGTATTAGCTCCTACTTTCATATCTTCATCTGCTAACGCTAAGCCAGCGTATTGTAGGCCATCTACAAGGGCTTTAATTCTTCCACCTAAGAACGAAACGATATTGCCAATAAATAAATGTATAGTTTAGAAAATGTTTGTTTTAAAAATAACTATAAAATAAAGTAATGATTTATCTGCAATGTATTGTTAAACCGAGAAACGGTGATAGCGGATTGGATAGGAGCTCGACTTCACTTTCGGGGGGCCGAGTTCGAATCGCAGCACGCACTCAGAGGCGTGCATAGAGAGTATGCTACAGTGCCTATCCTTAAGTTTTTTAAACTCGTACTGGAAATATTCTTCATTTATATCAGCTGCATACCCTTTGCACACCCTCCATGCACGCCACTGCACGCACCTCCAACATTTCGAACTTTCTTTACGTTTTAAATAATTCAAATATCACTTGCTTCAACGGTGAAGGAAAAAATCGTGAGGAACCCTGCATGCCTGCATAATTTTCTCAAAGGTTTGTGTAGTCCACCAATCTGCACTGGGCCAGCGTGGTGGACTACGGCCCCCTACTTAACCCCTTCCTATTGTGGGAGGAGACCCGAGCCCTGTTGTGAACCGGTGATGGGTTGATGTGATGATGATGATGATAAATAAAGTAAGTCACGATCAATCTTTTCGATTTTAGTTGAATTATAAAATTTAATTTCGGTACTTCCGTAGTTCTTTCTTAATTCTACCATAGTAAAATTAAATGTAATAGATTTAAATTTCTAAAATCCGAAACCGGTATGACGTGTGAAAAGTTTACCGTATCTAAATTACCGGTTTAAACTTCTGGTTACAGTGTCAATTCTACAATACAAAATCTCTAAGTCAAAGTCAAATTGCCGGTCTAAAAGTAATGCTGTCCTGTTCATAATCTTACCTGTTGAAAGAACGGCTCTATTTATAGACCGTTCAGTTTTTATTTTAGAGATCTTGTAAAAGAGAATTGGCGCCATTGTTACCTTCCCGGTATTTCATAGTCAGAAAATCTGCAAACTGATAGAGGTAGAGATAACTCTGTCGCACTGGTTCACTGTCAATAATTGACTTTTAAATGCAAAAAAAACTAAGTGTGTGGACATTATTTTACCAAAGCTTAGATTGTAAGCTTCAGTGGGGTACCCATATAGATACACTAGCAGGTAAACTAAGCTCGGCTGCCTACGCCGTCAGGGAAATTAGACAAATTACTGACGTCATTTGTGGGATTGAGTATACGCTTTTATAATATGATTCCTAAGTTAATTTTGGACCTACCAATGCATAAGTTTAAAGAATGTGTTAAAACATATTTATTACAGCGACATTATTATACAATTGATGAATTTCTTAATGACAAGGTTTTTATCTCTCACAAGATAGAAAAATGAATTTCAACGCACCTCTAACTTTTATAACTTATGTGCGTTTGACGTGAGAGAAAACATCAAGAGGAAACCATGCATGCCTGAGAGATCAACATAATGTTCTCAAAGGTGTGTGGAATCCACCAATCCGCACTGGGCCAGTGTGGTGGACTACGGCCTTAACCCCTTCTCATTGTGGGATGAGACCCGTTCTCTGTAGTGGGCCGGCAATGGGTTGTTGTGATGATGTACTTATAGCTTTGAAGATAACTTGTCCAAAACTGTATTTACTCACCTTCCTTCTTCTTCCATATATAATGCGGCATGTAGAAGCACACTGACTGTATGAAGAGCACGAAAGGCACCCACTGATAGTACGTGTGGTGTAGAGTCTGATCCGTTGAAAGTATGGGTCCTACGCCTGGGTGAGGCAGGAACCCGGTTTCTAGGAGACTCTCGTTATAATGTCTTACCTGAAAACAATAGAAATCCAATGATGTATTGTTAGGAACATGGGGATCGACTTTAATACTAATTTTTTTCCTTATTATAATTTTTCTGTATTCAAGCAGAGTTTCACTCTCCCAACTTTTGTTATAAAAAAGACTCCTTACAATCCAATCCTTTTGTTTTTATACAGCCTAGATACCATTTACAATGTTGACAACAAAACTGGTCAATCATATTTTAAGATATTAGTTTCCGGGATGTTTTTATACAAACTAGAGTCAATAATCCATTTGGTAAAACATTAAATATTTAGAGTAGAATTATAATGCAATTAATATTAAACAAAGCAAATATTTACTATTTTAGTATTTAATATCAATAAAACTTGTACCTAGTCACCAGTATGATTTATATAATAATTCTGGAAGCATTATTCCTTGCAAATCACTGGTAATTATAATTAATAACATAAAAACTTTAATAGCTAACTACTCAACTGATAATTATCAAAAATGAAAATATACATCACATAAGCATCTTCTTTATGTGGTGTATTATTGGAGAAAGTCGGCGCCCGTAACAGTATTCCATATTTAGGGCATTATTTATGTCCTAAATCATCTTATTCTTCCGAAATATGACAGTCATAAAGCGGCAGCTGTAGTTTCTTTAAGAGGGGGGATAAAGCATTACGTTTTCGCTCAATCAGGGCCTTTGGAAATATTATTTAGTTTTAATATGTTTTTTAGGGTAAATCAAACGTGATGGACTACTGTAAAAATCAAATCTTAAAGTAGCGAGTTTGCTTTATACCCCCTCTTAAAATTATTGTACGTATTTGGAACTCAAAAGACCTATGTCCAAGCAGCAGTTGGTTGATTATAAAGTCTGCATATATTAAAGTAAATAAACCACAGACAAAAACACACAAAAATTGTATCGAAAAAATAAATGGAAATCATTTATCGCGGCTTTTGCCTCATATTAATTTTATGTTATGAAATCATTTTGGTTTCTTAAAAACAGTGTAATCAAAAACCAGTAAAACGACAATATTTTTACTAATTATTTGTATAATTAATCAACCTAAATTGACCGACAGGGTGATTACGTATCTCGCGACAGGTGTAAATCTTACATACACTGCTGTCAAACGTCACTTATTGTATGGAAAAGTGACGTTTGACAGCAGTGATTGCAAGATTTACGCCTGCCGCAAGCAAGCGGCCGAAAGATACGTAATAACCCTGCCGTTTTTAGCCCTAGTTAATCGCGAGTTGTGCAAACAACTGTTTCAACTTACAATAGTAAAGGTGGCCATGAAGAAGCAGTACGTCTGTATAACATGATCAGGAACTCCCTGGTCAGAAATACATTTGATGTGCTCCCCGAAGTACTCCCTCGCGCAGACCAAGATCACGCAGGCCAAGAGCAGAGTCACTGTAGCTTTGTAGTGTAGCTTAAACACCATGTTGTCGATCCTGGGTTTCGAGAAGCTGAACCGCATACGCGGTGTCAGCGTGTTTAGAGACGCCACCAGCATTTTGGTTTACTTTTTATTCTGACATTAAGGAAACCATGGGCTAGTTGCAGCTGAAATGGAAATAAAAAAATAAGTAGTAGGTAAAAAAATATGTACTAGGTTACCATAAAGCTGAAGAGATTGTTCTTTTGTCACGCACCTTTTGAAATAATTTTGCTCATTTATATGCTATTTTACATTCCGCTTCGAAAATCAAAAGTCGAGCCCCGAGTTGAAATTTGGAACCGCTATAGTAAAATAAAATAGTGCTTCACCGGTCCAATGTTTTCGTTTTAAACTTCCGACTAAAAAACTCATCATTTAACCAGCCTGAAGTTAAAAGATAAGTCGTGATCCAACGGTTGTTGTTCTTTAAGCTGTCGTTCTTATTTATTATTATTAAACTCTAACGATAAACAATGAAGTGTGGTAGGTCCATGTTCTAATTCGCTCCTTTCGTATAGATCTAAACATGCTATGACCACTTAATTGTCACCTCGCATTAATTATACCACGTAGGTATATAGACGAGGTAAAAGTCGCGGTCGAAGCTAGGTCACATGATAATGCAGATATTGCAAATTGAAAGATGAAACCATGCATGTTTTTAAAACTAGACATAATATTTATAAAACTAATAACATTGGCAGTAGGTAGTTTTGTAGTTACTTGATTAAAAAGCCAGCTGTCTTGTTTAAATCTGCGTAGGTAACTTAAGTACTTACCTATTGTACTAACTGTACTGCCTATATTAAAAAAATGACATCGTGTTAATTACAGGTTCTCGAGTGACAGACGATCTATTCATAAGACCAAACCTTAATACCTGTTTTTCCTTTACCTAATACATGTTCATAACTTACTTCTAACCGACAAACTTAGGATTCGAATAATTTACATGTGAGAGAGAGATTTCCGTCGAAATCGAGCTAAGAATAGGTTTTTCTTTGCTCGATTCCGATGTAAATCTGACGTTATTTCGCTCTTCCTAATGCATAAGTTGAAAACTCGTAAATTTCTTCAACTAATCAATTTCTTAATGATTAAGATTAATTATTAGATTATTGTAAAATTGTCAAATGTTGATTTTGAAAACATTCAACTTAAAACTATGAGCATGTTGTGAGCGCACACTATAGAAGGTATATGTATATAAACTACATTGTCTATTAGCATAACTAAATGCAGCTACAAAGAAAATGTTCTTATAAGCGGGTAGGTACACAAATATTACCGAGCAAAAACATAAGACTAAAACAAAGATCATCGTTTACTGGAAAGAGCTTATAGTGACCAATTAAATGTGAAGTAGTAGTTTGGTTTTGTTTCTATGAAAACGCCGACTTTTATATACGCCCAGGAACTAAAAAGCAAGAAATACTTGTTTCTACCGGCGATCTAATTACTAAAACGCTACTATTGTGATCTAAATATCATAGTTAGATATATTCCCTCGCGGACTTTTTTTGTAGGTAAAAATGAGTACTTTAATCATGTATTAATTATTTTTTATGTATCATCAATACTTTTCTCAGCGCATGCTAAATAATAAACTTTATAGGCAAAATTTGCTACTTTGGGTTACATTATTGTTGATTTTTTATAACAGCTCGACCGATTTCGACTAAATTTAAATGGGACCACCTGGGAAGTATAAAAATAGCTGATTTCGGGAAGTCGCACCTTATGAATACTTTGGTTAACAATTTGGTATGGAACCCAAAAAATTAAAGAGATATATAGAATTGAATAAATGTTGAAGATAAACTTATTGCGTTCGAATACAGACCTGTCAGATAGTTATCGTTATGAAATAATAGTAATAAGATGACAGAGATTAGGTATACCTACGTAATTTTCAAGAATTATGTAAGAGGCGAAGAGGAAACCCAAAATAAGAAAGGAAAAAAATTAAGGTCTTAATAGGCCTATCAATGACTTGATTTGCTGTCTGCTACAAGGTGTCCGTGAAAAAACACCCACCCTCCGCCTGCGGGGCTTTTAAATGCCCAAGCAACCGGCGGTTAGGGCTCCAGAGTGAGGAACCTCCTCACAATACGCCGATTCAAGGACTACTGCCATCTGTATCCTGTTGATGTTTGTCGAAGCTTTTCGCGAGAAGACCATTGACGATCGGAACAATAACGGTCGACTCAACATTCCACATGGCAGTTATCTCGTGAGCAAGGTCCAAGTATTTAGATACTTTTTCCTTTTCAGCTTTTACCAGATTATCGTCGTGTAGAATACTAATGTCAACTCCTCATTTAGAATAGTATTGTAATGTTAACGACAAACAATTATTGTTAAACTAGCTGACCCGCGCAACTTCGTCTGCACCAAATCGTTTTAATATATTTAAAAAAACCTAGAAACTTAATTGCAGGCTACCTACTAAGTCCAGTTTTATTTCCAAACTATGTTATTCGCGACACGTCGTCGCCGCGAAACTTCGAAGCGATAGGTTCAATTTGAATAATTTAAAAATAAATTTGCAGGCATATAATCAAGCTTAATAACCGGTGGTAGAATCACTACAAACAGACAGACTTGACGTTTCAAAAGTGCTTATATTAGGCCTACTTGAAATAAATGAATTTTGAATTTGAATAATATTTATATTATTTTATTTCTTTCGCATTTATAATATTAGTAGGATGGTACGCATGCATCCGATCGCTGTCCTATATGCCATGCAACTTGCTGTTCTTGATTGCTTGTGATCTGTGAAGAGTTATGTCCTTTATCTCCGACAATATTTATCTGATCTCCATTAAAATTAGACAGTACATGCTTGGTAGTATACACTTTCAAATGAAAAAAAATATTATTAAAATCGGTTCAAATTTAACGGAGGAAAAATTTTCATCCCGTTTCCCGGAGGAAACTTATTGTTTATCGGGATAAATAGTATCCTATATGTTGACCCGGAATACCAGCTACCACTATGCCAAATTTTATTTAAATCCCTTCAGTAGTTTTCACGTGATGCCTGGACAGACAGACAGACAGGCAAAAATTAAATAAAAATCAGTTTAGGACTCAGTATCGATTATGAAGCATCCCCCGTTTAAAATTTTCAAAATATATTAAATGTACAGAAATATTCCAGTTACAGTTTATTATAAGTATAGATAGATATGGATAGCAACTGCTGAGTTTCGTGCCGGCCTCTTCTCGATAGAATCTACCTGACGCGGTAGTGTCACTAAAAACAGACAGCATAATTGACGTTTCAAAAGTGCTTTTATTAGTCCTACTTGAAATAAACTATGAATTTTGAATTTTTTGAAGTAACTCATTCGTTAATTTGCTTGTAAAGAAGCCAGTGTGACTAAGTACTTTAAAAGTAAGGTCATTTTATATTATAAGTTATAAAGAAAACAGATAACAAGCAAAATAAACCAGGCACATTTTTCTGCTGGATTTTCAATATATATACATATATCTAAATTATTATTTAATGACTACGCTTTTGCAGACTCTGGGGCCATGGTCTTCGGACACGAAAAATTTTATTAACATCGTTGTCCCGTGTGGTCCTTACGTCTGGTGACCCAAGAGCTAGAGCTTATTTAGCCCAACGGCTAAGTCTAGCAATTCAAAGGGGCAATAGCGCCAGCATTTTGGGTACCATGCCCATAAGTGAACAGTTTGACGTCTTATATTTATTGTAAATATTAATTTTAGTTTGTAAATATATTTTTCGTCGGTTTATCAATAAAGAATGAAAAGTCAAAGTCGATTATTATTAATCGTGTTATAGAGCGTTCCTAGGATTATTGTAAGTTATCACTATATTCGCAAACATAGAACTAAAGCTACGAGGTTTCCTAACGCACCCTTTTAAGAAGAAGCCTGTAGCAAGCATGTAGTGAGACACCGAACAGACGTATGCAAGGGTATTCAGCATTTTCAGCCTCACTTATAAAATCTTCACTGTTGTCAAACTGGTGAAGTTTATTATTCTTTGCGATTTTCCACATTGGTAAGGTCAATCGCTCGTTCGCTTCACTTTTTGACGGCGGCTGGCGCAGTGGGCAGCGACCCTGCTTTCTGAGTCCAAGGCCGTGGGTTCGATTCCCACAACTGGAAAATGTTTGTGTTATGAACATAAGTGTTTTCCAGTGTCTGGGTGTTTATCTGTATATTATAAGTATTTATGTATATTATTCATAAAAATATTCATCAGTCATCTTAGTACCCATAACTCAAGCAACGCTTACTTTGGGGCTAGATGGCGATGTGTGTATTGTCGTAGTATATTTATTTATTTACTTTTATTGAGCTTTATCCCTAATATTCTACACATAAGTGCATCATTAAAAACCTCTTAAATAAATAATTACTAACGGAAGAGTTTAATCATCACTAACATTCTTAAATCGAATTGTGTTCGAAACTTAAACCTCTTTATGAGGTAGATTAAAAAAGCCCTTTTGCGCAGGCATTAGCTGAGAAAAGATTGTACGAAAACAATGGAAATATTTGGTAAAATTTACGATTTTTATTTTTTAGATACTTGCATTCAATTTGAAATATTTTAAGGGGAAACAGAATGATTCACATACTTAACACTAACAGCGTTTTGGACAAAATAATTTGAGAATTGAAAGAGCGTTATGAAGAGAACACCTCACTCACCTTTTCTCACACCCCGCCTTCAATCCTTATCAATAACAGTTATCACAGATTCTAAACTTAAACAAAACGACACCAACTAACGACCGCCTCACACTTCTGCTAGCTAGAGTATGTCAGCGATATCATTTGATAATGATAAGATATCACGGTAATATGATAAACAATTAGATTCGGACTGCTATGAACATATTTATTGATACTACCTGACCGGTTGCTGGTATGTCGTGCGTAGAACAAATTATGTTTATTAAGAACATGCTTAATACGTATTTTTTATAGTTATACTAGCAGTTGCCTGCGACTTCGTCTGCGTTTGATTTTGTTTTTGATGTGGCATTAAATTTTGTTGTAGATCTAAAAAAAATAAAGTATTCAGTATCGCTAAGCCTTAAATGAGGGGTTTGCTGCTGTCCGCTGAGGAGTTCTGTCCTCTATCTCCAACCACAGTTTGGGCAAAATAAAACACATTTAAAGAATTATTTTTGTACTATAACCTCTATAGTACAAAAATAATTCTTTAAATCGGTTATAATTTGTCGGAGTTATGGTGTAAAATCGTCAAACACTCATCCCCTCTCCCAAAGGAACCGAGATTAATTTCGGGATAAAAAGTCTCCTATATTACTTCTAACACTTCCAAGAACGTGTGTACAAAGTTTCATGAGGATCGGTTAAGTAGTTTTTGCGTGAAAGCGTAACAAACAAACTTACATCGACATTTATAATATAAGTAGGGATAGGGATAGGGATAGGGATTGACGTATTTATGAAGCTTATTTGATTGCAGATCGTGAGCAAATGGCTCACCTGATACTTGATGTATAAACAGAGCCACACTTCGCAGGGTATGCCAGGATCGCGTCCTATAAAGTGAAAGAAAGAAAGAAAAGTCGTCTTGATTGTCACACATTTGTGTAAAATGTTACATTTGTGTCATAAATTGTTAAAGAATAAAATAAAAAAAATGTGTGACAAAGGAGCTGGCTCAGTATAGCTGCATACTAAAACGCGCATCACTGGTTTTCAGCCAGCCCCAAGTGCCGCGCTGTTTCCAGCTATCTGAGCCCGCGCCCTAACCTAGCCAGTAAAAATAGATAGATACTTCTTATGCAGCCAAAAAAAAACATCCTTATTATAAAATGTTACAGTAGTTTTAAAAAGCTGGTAAATAATTAAATTTTGATAACTATAAATTCATATTTGCGATTAACAACCACTGTTCATGACATTGTGTTGGTGGGTATTTTGATAATCAATAAGACTGCGTTTTCGATACACTTCAATCCTACATGGACTCGAACGATGACGAGATACCTCCCGGTGTCTTAGTCGTTTTCAGAAACTAATAAAACCTTAATAAGTAATGAATATTAATAAAGAATTAAGAAAAAATTTTCAAAGTGTGGGATACGCCGTGACACCGCTGCACGCCTATCAAAAATTATTTTTCTGAATTTTTTGCATTACAGAACTTAGGTATACCAGTCTGAAACCTGAACCAATTAAAATTGTTGTACCTGATATTAGTATCAGTAAGTTCAATTCTTTTAGTTTGGGTTAGTAAATCTTACAACGAATCCCTGTCAGTAAAACAGTATCTTAAGTTGGTCGAATACTCATCATCGACTCATTACGGGCCACTACAGGGCTGGTTCTTTTTGAGATATTATCAAATATCTTAAAATCGTACTATGTAAATTCTATTTGAAAACTTGTAATTGGCTATACTTGATTATTTTACATTTTTTATTTTCTGTTATTAGCTGTAACTTTCCTATACAAAAAATAAATGACTCAAGTACGGCTGGAACAATTAATAAGATATTCGATTTTTTGGATTCCTCTTAGACCGGAATAGGATAATAAGTAAAATTCGCCGGGACAGCTTATAGTAACTTATAAGATGGGCACCTTATAACTGAGCCCAAAACTTTATTTAAAAAAATATATATGTAATAGATATATCTTTATATAGATTTTCAGTTTTGTAGGGATTAAAATCCACTTAATTTCCACTAATCAGTGATAAACGGTGATTTTGGGCGTGGATTAAAGAACACTGATTGATTGTTTTCCTTTAACACATAGGTGTATTGTGACAGGGAAATACGATGTAGATATTAATCACATGACTGTGGATTACGTGATTTTTGGTTTGATGAGTAACGCCTTTTCCATTTGATTGAATTGCCTAATATATATAATTGATTTAAATAATAAAATAAATAAATAAATATTAGTATATTTATTTATTATATTATTAAAACAATAGGCGTATTTACCATAGGGCCAAAAGGGCCTTATTCCGGAGCGGCGCAAGCAGAAGTTAAAGTGAATAAATAATAAATAAATATTCTACGACAATGCACACATCGCCATCTAGGCCCAAAGTAAGCATAGCTTGTGTTATGAGTACTAAGATGATTGTTAAATATTTTTATGATTAATATACATAAATACTTCTAATATACAGATAAACAACCAGCACTGATAAACATTCATGTTAATCACACAAAAATTTTCCAGTTGTGGGAATCGAACCCACGGCCTTGGACTCAGAAAGCAAGCTGCTTAGCGGCAGAAATAAGCATGGCGATAGTAGGTAGATACCAAACGCAGAACATCATAAAGAAGTTTATATACCTTCTAGTAATTTTATATTTCTTTGTTTGCTATGAAAAAGTAAGGCCTCTTAACACTGGTATTTTTATACTTACTAGGTCTAGATCTCAAAACATATATGTATCATCTTTTATATGAGATAAATAAAAACTATATATTCACATTAATTAACATTTTTTTTAATTGTAGTTATATGAAGATATCGATATTGTATATTGTTAATTATTTCTTTTTCTTTTCTCTAATTTTGTAATTGTAATTGTCTTACAATCGGCTTTGCCTGAAATAAAGAGATTATTATTATAGTAGGTACTTCCCCGGATGAGCTCTTACACAAAAAGCTTTACTACTACTACCTAAAACGTCAAACATTAATGGCCTCGCATACAAACATGTAAAACAACAGTGTTTGTCACGCTCTGACATTTAAAAACTGCTCTCAGTTTAAATGTGACAAAACCACCGCGTAAGTATTCTCACGTTCATCACATCAACCCATTTCCGGCCCACTACAGAGCACGGGTCTCCTCCCACAATGGGAAGGGATCAAGGCCGTAGTCCACCACGCTGGCCCAGTGCGGATTGTGTGTATTCTCACGTTACGACTCTTTTATTAATATGATGGCTGGAGTGTAGATAAGTACCTACATACCTACTCGATTTCGACATCGCGGTCAAACCAGCTCCGGCTAATTTTATAAATTTCTTAAACTGCAAGTCATTTTTATAGGCTGTATTTTGAAACCAAGAAAAATGATTCACCTAAAACTTTGTTTTTTTCATTCGCAATAGGCCTGCCTGATGAAACTCACCAACATAGGAACGTCAGAAATGATGACGTTTTGAACGTATTCACCGGGCGTCGGTTGAATCAACAGTTGGGAGCAGAGGACAATGGGCTTTTACCAAACGCAGAACATCATAAGGAAATTTATATACCGAATAGTTATTTATATTTTGAAAAGTGAGGACCCTTTACACTGGTATTTTTATGCTTGCCCGTGCTCTGTAGTGCAGAACTCCTTTGTGGGGTTTAGTATACGCTTTTACAACATGATTCCTAAGGAAATTCTTGACCTACCAATGCATACATTTAAAAAATGTGTAAAAACGCATCTAGTACAGCGAGGTTACTATACATTTGATGAATTCCTCAATGACAAGGTAGAATGCAAGCAGCCAGCCTCGCTCTCATCTCCCGCAAGATAGCAAAATGATTGTAAATGTTGATGTTGGAAAAGAGCAACTACTGAGTTTCTTGCCGGCTCTTCTCGGTAGAATCTGCTTTCCGAACCGGTAGTAGAGTCACACAAACATGCATACTTGACGTTTCAAAAGTGCTTATAAAGTAGGCCTACTTGAAATAAATGAATTTGAATTTGCTTACTAGGTCCTCTCACAACATGTATTAATTAATTTTTTAAAAAATCTAGAAATGAGTTATATTTATATTTTTTATTGTAGTTATCAGAAAAAAGTGTGTGCGTGTAAGCTTTACGCGCGATTGAAGTATAACTTTTATAATTATTTATTGATGAAAGAGTAAAATGTTTCTGGGACTTCGCCATTTCATTTAATATTCACTGTTTAATTTTATATTCTATTTAATATCACTTTCACATTTTCTACTTTCATTTGTTAAACAGAATAATAGAGAGTAGAAAATTAAAGGTTAGATCAGCACATGTCAATATAACCTTGTCATCAAATATTATAGAATGTTACATTTGTCAGAAAATGTATTAATAATTTCGTTATTACAAAAGTAATAATATATAAACAAGTAGGTATATTTAGAGATTTTAAAAAAACTTTGCAATATAATTTTTTTTTAAACTGTTGAATTTTTATTTATTTTGGTATTCACAATTGATCCGTTTGAAAATAAATAATCCTAATTGATTATGATGACGTGAGCGTTACTTCCGTCAGAAAAAAATCTGAGTTACTTCCTAGTCGCGCATAGAGAAGTTTTACTTCAAAATTAATTAATGGTATGTTTTTTTCGCTGTCTACGAGTTTATATTTACGCATTAGTGTGTAACATTTATGTATACGCTTTACAATATATGCACAATGTTCAGTAGAATAGCAATTGTTAAATTTACTCAAAAATCTAACTGCATAAGTAATATCCGGCCTGGTTAGAACGGCTAAGTACATTAGACAACCAATAACTTGCTGATTTGGTAGTATGCTTCACAACAGGAGAAAATGTTTCTGTATAGTCTATACCTTTAATGTGTAAAAAAACCTTTGGCAACTAAACGTGCACGAAACCGAACATTATTATCACAATCATATTTTTTACGAAGCACCCACTTACACTGTACAACGCTTCCTTCAACGCTTAAAGCTTCCTTCAGTGTCAAACCTGCCCCATCATCATAGTTTTCAGCATTCTTATTATATTTTATTTAAGTGTAACATGTTGGACATATCAAATAGCGTAACTCCCATTTCTAGAAAAGTATGGGTACTGGGAATGGGACTCTCGCTATTATATACGTGTATTCTCCCATTCCAATTGCATTCCAAAACAAGTTGTCTGGATCTGGAATAAACGGAATATATTAATGAATAAACTATAATAGAAAAATACAAGTATAAAACTAAATTTTTTACAACAAAAGTGAAATATATTAAAAGCGAATGCTGTCGTAGTTGCGTTTTTGTAGATATGTGATGTGTGGTTATTCTTATTATATTTTATGTAAGTATAACATATTGAGCCCGTCAAATAGCGTGAGTCCCATTTCAAGAAAATAATAGGTATTGGGAATGGGACTCTCGGTACATACATACTCGATACATGCATTCCAAAACAAATTGTCTGGATCTGGCATGAACAGAAATATTAAGGAATAAACTATACTAGAAAAACACAAGTTTAAAACAGAATCCCTATCCCTACCTTCCTACTTCCCTATCCCTACTAATATTATAAATGTCAATGTAAGTTTGTTTGTTACTCTTTCACGCAAAATCTACTTAACCTATCCTTGTGAAACTTTGTACACATATTCTTGGAAGTGTTAGAAGTAATATAGGATACTTTTTATCCCGACATTAAGCTCGGTTCCTTTGGGAGAGGGGATGAAAGTGCTTGACGATTTTACACCATAACTCCGACAAATTTTCTTAAGCGATTTAAATAATTATTTTTATACTATAGAGGTTATAATATTATGTGTTTAATTTTGCCCAAACTGTGATTGGAGATAAAAAACAGAACTTCTCAGCGGACGGCAGCAAACCCCACATTTAAGGCTTAGCGATACTGAATACTTCAATTTTTTTTAGAACTGCAGCTAAATTTAATGCCACGTGAAAAAACAAAATCAAACGCAGACGAAGTCACGGGCAACAGCAAGTTTGTCATAAAAATATTGAACAAAAGTGAAATATATTAAAATCTATGTTAGAAAAGATTGTTGTCTTAGTCGAGTTCTTATAGATATGTGATTTATTGTTGGATGGATGTTGGGAGCACGCTTTACTTAGCAAAAGTCCATTATCATCTCCTCAACGGATTGACGTCCACGGCTGAACATAGGTATTTTGTGAGGAGTTCAAAAACCCCGATCCTGGGCCGCTTGTTTATAGCGGCTCCCAGCGATTCGTTTGTTGTCGTCAGTCCACCTCTTTTGGGGTCGACCAAGGCTGCGTTTACCGGTACCATTCCAGCACGTATTGTGTTTATACTTGACTAGCTTCTACCCGCGACTTCGTCTGCGTGGACTTCAGAATTGGGTCTAAAGCTTCACTCGTGAATTATTTAGAATCTTACCATGGTAACTATTTGAGAGATTGGCGTGGAAAGTACGTATCCTTTTCCATAGCAAGGGTGACATATGACTTAGCTCATTGAAAAAAATTTTATTATCCCTCGGGAACTACTGAAGGGATCGGGATAAAAGGTAGCCTTTGTTTTTTTCCATGTCCAAGGCTACATGTATGCCAAATTTCATCCAAATTACTTCAGCTTTTGCGTAATTGAGCAACTAAAATCCACACTTTTACATTTATAATATTAGTAGAATTGTAAATATTTTATCCATGTAATATCGACAAAGCTCAAAATGTTATCGCATGTACCCATTATGAAATGTTGATTAACCACAAAAATCGTAGTTTACAATCTTTATTTTAATTTACTCTATGGAGTGATAGAAGATGTTTGTGAATTGTATAACCCTGTTTAGGTACTCAGCATTCTTGTATTTAAAGCACCCGTATACATTTGATGACAATGAGTTTTTCATTACACTCGATCGCATATAGGGCGTGTAGCGTTATGCAATAAGGCTATAGAAATGTATGTAACCGTGTGTGTATGTGAGATTTGCTGGCTCGCGGAGTCATTTTCGAGTATGGAAAACTTGAAATTTGGAGTGAAATGTACATTATTTTAACCGCTTAAAGATCAAATTTGCCTGAGCTCGGGCTTTTGACAGAACGTTTTGTAAAACAAAAATCAGAAGTACAATATTTGCGACTCTAAAGCGATTTCATTAGGTCCATTTTACTTCGAGGATACAGAGTTTGATGTGCGAAAACGACTCCTAGATTGCGAGCGTCTAAATCTTGTACTAAGGCAACTGGCATCAATAATATCCTCGAGTCAGGTGCAGGTTCTGTGCATGCGGTAATGAGGTTATCAAGCGGTTGATATGCGTTATCGCGTGCCTACGAGTGTATGCATGAAGAAATGGCAATTCAAAGTTGGTAATTCTTTCAAAAATAAATAAAAGGAAAACACCTGAAAATTATATAAAACGATTTGATTTGAATACTAGCTGACCCACGAAACTTCGTCTGCATCAAACCGGTTATTATCGGTTTTAATATCTTGAAAACCAAGAACCTAATTGCAGCGCCACCTACCGGGTTCAGTTTATATAGTTTGGAAATAAAAAAAGGTATAACTTCATATCATGCTTAGACTGTCAACGAAACAGATATAACAAATGATGGCAATTTTTACCCGTAAAAAAAATTTAAACCTATATTCTATGCTTGCTAAACATTTGTAAGTAGTTTAATATTTATTTTGTTACAGATGCACGTAAATATAATTTGTCTTTATTTAACTAGATACCCACTTAATAAGGATTGTAACAAAATGTAAGTGTAACTTCAAAAGTTTACTTAAGAAAACTCGGTAACGTCGCGTCATCATCAAACATTTTAACGTCATAATATCACCGGTTCCCAGAAGCCGGTTGGCGGCAATGAGTATACAAAGCACTATGGTCGGTGGCTCAACTATAGGATTTTAAAAATCATTTGTTGCAATAAAAAATGCAAATGTGTGGTCACGACCGCTGACAGGCTGAGCGCTACCATTTTAACATCTCACGGGATTATCACTCGAACAAAAGTCGATTATAATAAGCCAGAAAAACTATTATTGTACTGATTGCAAATGATTCGCAACAATAGCTCGTTGTAAAATATCTGTCCTTGCGACGAAAATCTACATCCAATCTAGTCACAGAATTTATATGGCATCCACCAGTTAGTTCACCAAAGTGGAACCACTGTTACAGAGTTAGAACAAACAAACGGATTTGATTTTCCAAAAGCCTACTTGATTACTGAAATTCAAAAAATATTTGTATGTTTGTGTTGTTTCAAAAATAACAAAATTTTAATAATAATTTTTAATAATTTTTTTGAATTTACAGCTTAACGTGCTCTCCGTGGCACGAGATTAAACTACGTCAGATACCTAGGTACTCAAATCTGACAAAACAATACCAGTAATTAAATAGTAATACAGTTTCCTATTATCCCCTTGCAAGAAGGACGTCTAAGGTAGTTGTTAATAATTCAATGTTTCCTTATTATCCTACAACATAAATCATAAAGAAATAATAAATTATACCGTAAATATTACTTACGTAATATCTGATTGTCGCTGATTATGGGAATAGATTGTCATCACGCCATTAATTCCAATAACCTTATGTTTTTCATAGACGCAATCCGAATGGGGCTTTTCTTTAAAATTATTTAATTTACAATAAAATGTATTTATAAATTAAATACAATATAATTTTAATGAAACAATCAAACCAAATTATGATTTGTTTTGTTAAGAAAAAATACATTATTGTTCTCTTATGGGAATTCGCATGGCAACTGAAAAAGTTGAGGTAATTTGTTAATTTTTTCTTCTTATTATTAGGTAGGTATATATTAATATTATTAGAAAGATTTACAGAAATCAAATAACTTACATATATTAAAGATTTAACAGTAAGTACTTCAAAAAGTTGCCTTTAAGACGTTTTTAAACCTTTTTTTTTTGAGAGAGCGGCATTAACGTTACTATTGCAGAGAAAACAACACTATGGTTACTATTTTTCGATTTTCAAATGCAATCGCTCCTTAGATTCTAGTTACATTAGTAGTCTGCACTCACACATCGGCGAAACGTAAATTAGTCGCGTGCAGTTGTGTGCGTGCCGGACCCCGGGCGACTGCATTCTTCGCCACAATCTCGAAGAACAGGACAACTGAACTTGTGTGGTCATACTTTCTTTATATTATAGGTTTATTAATGTGGTACCTACAGAGTTTAAGTAAGCGAGTTCCATTTTTGACGTATAATGTTTAAAAAAACTTGCTTGGCTCGTTGGTCTACTCTGGGATTTTGACGTCCAGGGGATATCCACCTCCCACATTTTAAATTCAGAGTGGTCATCACGAGTCACTGAATCCATACCGTAATCAGACGTACTACTGGAACTACTACTGGACGTGCTAGTAGAACTATTGCTCGTAGCCTCGTACTATCAGACTGGTCTGAATTGATGACTCGTAAAATCACCAGAATATTTGGAATCATAGCTCATCAACGTCTTCGTCGCTGTTCCAGTTACATCTGGAGTTTTAACGACAGCTATCGTTATCGTTAGCAGTTCATTTAAAGGAAATTGTATACAATTTTACTATAAATTACCGGTTGATATCTTGTGGATGTCTCTAAAAAAGTCCTATTATAGTATAAAGGATTACGTAAACGATAAAAAAGCTTGGCTGTTAATAATTGCTCTAACCAGGTTGCTTCTTAAATATTTTCAAATGACAATGTGAGATGGTGATGACAAAAAGAGCACGCGACTATGTTTATTGTGGGCTTCTTCTTAGACCAGGACGCGTTTGGAACCCTCGTAGCTTTAGTTTTATGTTTACAAATCGTTATAATAAATAGTTATCGCCATCAGTTATATTCTTATGATGCTTAGATTTTGCATGTATGGCAATACACTGTAACCTATTAAACAAAATATGTAACAGCTTTTAAACGTGTATTTTGCGAATAGAGATTATTGTATTCTATTCTAAAACACTCTCTCCCATGAACGAGGAGGCCTGTGCCCAACACAGAGAGTGATGGTGGTGCGAACCTTTGAAATGATATATGAGGGGCTTTTAATCTATTCCTGCATCAAAGATAGATATTAGGTAACATATAAATCAATAAGAATAAAGTTGAATGGATCTATCTTTATTTTAATTTTTTCAGGGTTATGTGTACGACGCAATTTTATTATTTTATTGTTGTCTGGGCTAGGCTGGCTAGGCTATCTGGGCTGGGCTCGTGCCTCGTCTCTCCTAGGAAAAAGGAAATCATTTCATTCATTATTGTTCCATTGGGGGCTTGCGAGCGGGTTGTTATACAACGTGTAACAAAATTACAAATTCATATTGAAGAGTGCATAAGTATTTTTCATAAGGAATCACCCTGTAAAAATATTAAATCTAAAGAAGCATATTTATTTTCCCATACGAACTAATTCCAAAAATTCTCAGTGTTTACTTATGACAACCCTATTGAAGATAAAAGACCGACACCTGCATAGCACCTACGCTACGCGACGCGTACCTAATGAAGTGACAGGAGTCACTCGATTTTACTTTTGCGCGTAATGTTAGGGCTATATCTGTTTGTTTTTCAGTAAAATCTATGGCAATGGTTTACTCAAATACTATTAGCATTTCGGTTTCACGCATAAGCCTCAGAGACAGTAAATAATGTACCTCTAAAGCCTCTGAAGTATTTCCGGTTTTCATTTAAGTGCACGTTGTATAATATCTTTGACTAATATGACGCGCGGGGCACAGGGTTGGACAACTTCAATATCTTAACTCGATCCTATGGCTGACAAATTTCTTGACTGGGGAAATCCCCATGTTTCCTTCGAAAACACATAAAAAATACTCGATACTAAGTGAGACAGCGTTGAACTTTTATTCCTTTTTGCAATAAAAACGGAAGCCTTCATAAGACGCATTCTTATATAACGAATCATTAAACATACCTTGCTTCGTATCATAAGACCTTATTCTTTAACGAGGACGGGAGACTCACACTTGACCACAATTTGACCTGTGACTCACGCACACATGCAAAGGTATGTACATACGTTGTCGCTACGAACGCGGACGCACACATGCATGCAGGTAACTAAATTTGCAAATAAATTTTATCTAGTAGTATTACGCAATACGTATTTCGACTTCACTTTCGGGGAACCAAATTCGAATCCCATCAGCATCAGCGTTTTAAGTAATTATAATATCACTTGCTTTAACGATGAAGGGAAAACGTCGTGAGGAAGCCTGACAGTTCTACATTTGGGAACTACAACATTATGGGAACTTTTTTTTTATTGCTACAATTTAGCCCTTGACTGCAGTAGCGTGCACTTCATACATGCGCAAAAGCACTGCTTACCCTAAAATTTATTATAACTCGTATAGGAGGAGGATTTTTGCCATTTTATGAAATTTTCCTGCCTTATGCATACTTTGGTAAGAAACCCAGTGCACGCCACTGCTTGACTGCATTCTCACCTGGTGGTAAGTGATGATGCAGTTTAAGATTGTAGCGGGCTAACCTGTTTGGTAGTCATACCCCTAATCAGTTTCTACGCGACATCGCACCGGAACACAAATCGCTTAGCGCCACGTCTTTGTCGGTAGGGTGGTAACTAGCCACGGCCAAAGCCTCCCATCTGACCACTTTTTTGAGAATCAGAATTAAAATTTTAAATCTAGTAGGTCAGTTAACTAGATCAATTGAGATTTTAGCCAATATAGTGACAAGTTACGAAAAGTTCTGCGAAACAACTTTCACTTTGTTCACAAGTTTTAACGACGACAAGCGTTGACCCGCGACTTTAACGCAGACATACAGGCAGCCATCTGTATAATTATTAGTATAATTCTAATTCTAATATTATAAAGAGGAAAGAATTTTTGTTTGTTTGTTTGTACCGGTTGTAGTGGTGATAGCTTACGCAGGCACTTAAGAAACTCTAACTTTTCTATGTTAAATACGTTTTAAGCAATTATAATATCACTTGGAGAACATCGTGAGAAAACATGCATGCTTGAGAGTTCTCCATAATCTTGTCTTAAAACGAAGTTCTTCGGTAATTCTTTCACCTTTAAGGCAACTGTGCTATGGAACAATCTTCCAGCTGAAATCCGTGGAATTAATTCACTTCACTCCATTTAGCGGTGGACAGTAATTATTTTGGCTATATTTAGTGTCATTTGGGCCCCAAATGAAACTAAATATAGCCTCATGTTGGAGTGGGTGCAAAATAAATTTATGAGGTAATTATATTTGAGAATGTATGGCGTATACCCCTTCTATCCCCTTACGTACCCGACATTATTTGTACTGGGCATGGTGGGTTACAACGAGCTGAGAGCACGGAGGGAAATTACACTCGTGGCTTATATTGTAGAGGTAATGCGAGGTAGGACACACAATCCGGACGTGCTTATACAAGTAAGGCTGTGTCACCGAGGGATATGTGAGGCGGAGGCGACGGCCGTCAATGCTGGAAGTACCGATTGGGCGGACAAATTTATTAAAAGAGGCACCAATGACGCGCGCCCTCCGCATCCTCAATGTCATATCAGAGCAATGTGATTTGTATTGTTAAGCTCTGAGTGAATTCACGAGGATCGCAATGTGGGTTATTTTTTATAGGAATAGGTTATTAAATATTCTGTAATGATATTGTTAGAATAAGAATATAAATAAATTTTACCTCAAATTTTCTAAACGTTTACCATAAAATGGGGAAAATGAGAAAAGTTTATGAGCTAGCAACATTCCGCAGGCGTGAAGTGAGATGTGCACGGGGCGTTTTCCCTTTTTTTGGACACAATGCACTGCATGTAATAATGGCAGTCTATCCTCCCAGTAAGAATCTTACACACAGTAACGAGCTGGTGATAAGCTCGTCTTGTTTCCAGTGAGTTGAAGTCCAAATGACCAAACAGACATTTTGTGGGATATAGATAAGGATAATATGTAAAGGTACCTCAGAAAGGCTTTTTGGTATAATTCCTTAGTCGCATCGCACGACACCCGCGGGAAGATTCGGTGTGGTGACAACTGTATTCCGTTCCGCCTTCACCACAAGGCATTGTTACCACATCCCTAGATCATTGATTATGACCAAAAATCCCTACTAATATTATAAATGTGAGCGTTAGTTTGTTTTTTACGCTTTCCCGCAAAAACTACTAAGCCGATCATCATGAAACTTTGTACAATTTCTGAAGGTATTAAAATTGATATAGGATGCTTTTTATCTCGAAATTAATCTCAGTTCTTTTGGGAGAGGGGACGAAAGTGTTTGACGATTTTATACCATAAACCCGTAAAATGATTACCGATTTAAATAATTACTTTTGTACTTTAGAGGTTATAATGTCTGTTTAATTTTCTCCAAATTTCGTGTAGATCTGATGAATGGAGATAGAGGACACAACTCCTCAGCGGACGGTAGCCAAGCCGTCATTTAAGGCTTAGGTATCCTAAATACATAAATTGCGTAGAATTACACCTAAATCGAATGCCACATGTCTTTCGAAAAACAAAAACAAACGCAGACTAAGTCGCGGGCAACAGCTAGTCCATTCATAATTGCTAACAATATCCTCTAATTGTCAATCGAGACAAGTCCCCTAACAACACATTGAGAGGCTGGAATTCCATCAACAAAGAGTACACAATTAAGGGCCTTATCAACCTTCCCACCTTTTTGCTTAATCTCACCAGTCTACACCTACGTAGAAAGGGACAGGTGATAGACTGCATACGTCGAAAAGAGATGAAATACGGCCCGTTAGGAAAGTAGACTCGACTACCACGTTTACGCATGAATAGTGAGGCCCATATGTCGATATGCAAGCTTGTTGGTTACCGGTTATGAATCTGATAGGCTTTGTAATCAATCGATTGTGGTTTTGAGCTGATTAAGGGCTTATTCAGACGTATCAGGGTCAGGCTTTCTGATCCTAGGTAATAGGAACCAGAAGCGGGGACGTGCGATCAGTATTCGGTTATCCCTTATATGCTCACACGATCATCGTTATCATCCTTCTAACGACTTTAAATGAATTTCAGGGAAATCGTCGTCAGTGTTTTCAGTGTTGGGCAAAAATACGTGAGCAATCACTGCTCTTTCATTTAAAACAAAAGTTGCGTTGAGTTAACAACTATGACTGTCAATTTATGCGTTCTGTAAGAAGACCAGTTACTCTTTGGAATCTTACTGCATCGTTCAGCAGGCAAGCCTACTACAATCGAAGACTGCGTCGTCACTTAACACCAGGTGAGATGCAGTCAAGGGCTAACTTGTAGTGGAATAATAAACCTTTACTCTACACTGTCTGAATAGTCTTTATTTTTTTATTCTACTACAAGTTGAACCTTGTCTGCAACCTCACGTGAGGGTACCTAAGTGATGTTGCAGTCTAAGATGTATCGGGCTAACCAGTTAAAGAGTACGGCAGGTATCACAAAATTAAACATAGATACATAAACTTTATTCAGCCAATATTGCATTGTGTCCAAAAAACGCCACGCGCACGTCTCACTTCACACCAGCGAAATGTTGCTAGCTTACAAACTTTTTCCCATTTTCCCATTTAATGGTAAACGTTTAGAACTTTAGAGGTAAAATAATTTCTAAATGGTATGAATTGATTAACTGCCTATTCGAGAAACACTACTGAAGTGGAGTGGTTATTTCTTCAACATTAGTTGTGTACGCGGTGTCTGCATTTTCTTAATTCTGCGGCAGCTATATCCATTTCCACATGACATAGAACCGGAACGCAACATAGCTTAACGGCTTGTCTTAATCGGTAGGGTGGTAACTAGCCCCGGCCGAAGCCTCCCACCAGACATAATAGCAGCAAGTCTGAAGCTAGACAGCTTTCGCAATGTCAACTTCATTAATGCTAGACGTGTAAGCATCTCATGTTCGCTAAAAATATAAAATCTAAAACTTAGGTAAGCGGCTATCAAGCTATCTCAGAATTGCTTAGATTTGAAATAATCCTGTTTAGGCAACCAGTTGAACGTGACCGAAATCACGACTGCAATTTGCATAACAATACAATAATGATATAAAACCTGTCTGCAATATGAAACGGGCACGTGGTTTTTGTTAACAACTGCCAACTACCAAATAAAATTGCTGTTCCTTTTATGTATTTCAACAAATGGTTACAAATGGTTTATACTCTCCTCGTACATTTTTTTATCAAGTACTTATTTTTAACCTATATATTAGTTTATTATTTTTTATATTTATTATTATTAGTATTTTATGTGTGTAATCTTGATAAGTATTAGTGTGTAATTGTTCGTAAGTATGTATATAATAATAATACACCCCACCAATCGGTTTCCCTTGGTTTTCCTAATCCTAAGGTTGCCTGGAAGAGATCGCTACTATAGCGATAAGGCCGCCCTTTATATCCTACTTTTTTAAGTTTATTTTTGTTGTGTCCATTGTTTTTTTTTACTATTTGTGGTGTACAAATAAAGTGTATAAATAAAAAAATAAATAAAACCTACCCACATTTAGAAACGCGGTGAAAGCATATTATCTTGCACAATAATGATGACATTTATACCTTGATTATGTTTATTTTTATTATCTATATGTTCATAAGTATTTATGTATGATTGAGTATATATTAGTTTATTATTTTATATTTATTTATTATATTTTTCTTATTTGTGCAATTTTGTTTATGTATTTGTATTTAGCTATTTGAATGTACGATTATAATAATTTTACACCACCTGTCCGCTCTCTCTCATCTTGTCCTAATCCAAAGGTTGCCTGGCAGAGATCGCTACTAAGCGATAAGGCCGCCTTTTGTATTCTACTTCTGTCTTTGTATTTCTATTGTTTTTCTTTTTTTCCTAACTTCATTGTGGTGTACAAATAAAGAGTTAAATAAATAATAATAAATAAATTTAGCTGTATATCTTTGTTAAGTAGGTACTTATTATTATTGTGATTATTTAATGCTCGTTTAGTTAAGTTTAGCATAAATTATAATTTTATAATTTAGAATTTAGTTGTACCAGATAGTCAACGGCGCAGGATGTAATGGTAAAACATCATAAGAGAGCATATAAAACTTTTGTATTTTTCGTTTTAATAAAAAAAAAATGATGATATTCTGAAGTGGAGCGGTGATAGCGCATTGGTTAGGAGCTGGAGTTCTCATTCGGGGGGCCGAGTTCGAATCCCAGCACGCAACTCTAACTTTTCTAAGTTACGTGCGCTTAAAGTAATTTAACGATGATGCAAGCAATAATATCAGGGGTTTAGAAAGATCTGAAATTTTGTAATGTGGTTCCTTTGAATTCATTGAGTTCGGCAAAGTAGAACTGTCTGATAAAGGTCATCACGGTTCACAGCTTAGAACAATAATTGGTTAACCTTTAACTTTAAAGCAAGCCTTAATCCCAACTTAGATGCCGCATTTTAAACTTATATAATGCTACTAGACGGTTATTTTAGCCCTCGCTCTTTAAGGATTAAGACTTTTAACTCTAATCAAGAAATTAACCTCGAAAATAATTAGCGTATTAGGTATATTAAACTAGCTTGTTTATACGGGTTATAAAAATTAAGAAAGTTTATTACGGTTTCTTTAAAGAATACTTATAATTTTTTTAAGAATTTTGTCTGTTTCTTGTATAGTTAATAAAATATCTGTTGAGACCCCCTCAATGGGAGATTGGCTTAGGTGCGGAGTCTCCTCTACCAAAAATACCCCGTAATTAATTGACGAGCCCTTATTGTATGGATAAGAAACAAAAAAACAAGCAAGTATTAATTTTAAAGAAGAGATTTTAAGAGAGATCTCCTACAAGGTTGGTAGTATCAATTAACATCACGCTACGACAAAAAATATCCTTTTTGAGAGATTCACTCAAACTCAACTTCTGAACGGTAAACGTTTCGCTAAACGACGGAAATATGTAGTAAGTATATCGGAATTATTTCTTTAAAGTTCTATAAAACAGTCCGCGACAACATACGACTACTTTTTGAAGTTGACTCTTTCGCGGACGAAGTCGCGCGGGTCCGCTAGTTCATTTTAAAGTCAAACAGTAAATTGCTGACGATCTATTTGGTGTGGCGTACCTATAAAGATTGGAGAAATTATAAATTACCCCATACAGATTCTATTGCTTAATTTTCATAATATATATGGAATTCCGCAAAGAAACGCCTACTCCTATCCAATAATCACGAGTCGTAACTAGAATCGTTATACCTACTTGTGGTTGTACGCTGTGTATTAACAATACCTAATTGAAGTCATTGAAACGTCAATTAAAACATTATTATCTACGCGCATGACGAAACAAAGTACATACCTACCTACCTGATATTTTATCATTCATGAACCGTTATTGTTTCGTCATACATTGTTTATCTTGTGACAATGAAACCAAATAGCATAAACCCAAAGTGTCATCATCGAAATAGTGGAAACAGTGATGTCAAATTTATTGGTCAGTGAATTGGTCTAAAGTTCTGGTTGGTGGCTTCGGCCGTAGCCAGCTACCACCCTAAAGATACAGACGTGCCTTTAGTAACAATTGACACATTATGCTAAGTAGAAAAGCGTGGCCTATAAACAGAGCAACACTTTGCAGGGTATACAAGAAACGCGTCGTAAAAAGGGCCGCCCTGTGACGATCAATCTGAGGCTTAGGTGAAAAAGTTGTCAACATCATAACATCAACCCAGTACCACGAGCTCGGGTATCCTCCCGCAATGATGAGGGGTTAAGGCCGTAGCCCACCAAGCTGGCCCAGTGCTGATTGGTGGGAATTTGTGACCGCTGTGGTCTTTTGAGTTCCCAGATTCAATCCCCGGTGGGGCAATTATGAATTTTATAATTAAGGAATTGTGTCTGGTCAACCAGCTACGTTTGTACCGCCTAGGTTCAAATTACGGGTCAGGCCGTTGGTTGATAGCTTTTCAACTTTTCTATCTCAAAGCTTCAGTACCAGCACGGAATGATAAAATGGAGTGTACCATCGTTTCCCGCACTTTAACGTGTATAATCATTAAAGTCCACCAATCTGCATTGAAGCAGCATTGTGGGTCATTGCTTACTTCTATCAAAGAGGAGGCTTGTGTCCTGAAATTGGCCATTTATGAGTTTGATGTAGGTCCTGTAACTATCGATAGATCACTTCACAGCCCTAGTGACAGGGCGAGACTTGTGAAAAAACAAAGCAGGTTTTCTACCTGCGCCCGACAGGATGAGTCAGACTGACATTCATCATCCGCCTAATGGCGCAGACTGGTTCACACCACTAACTATTGTATTTAAGTGAGCGATCGATGGACGCTGGACTTTGAACATTGGACTGTATTTAGAGAAAGAGTTCTTTGTGTGCTGTTTCTCAAAAACATTAACACAGTTTCCAGTTCAGATTCTGTATCATTAATATCTAGTAGCCTGTATATGATCGAAGTTTTAGATCTTGGATAATTAGACGATATCATTCTACTCTATGGTAGCCGTGAGAACTGTGCACCCGAAGAACCGTTTTCTTGATAAAACATAGCACAACTCATCTAATTTACTTACAATAAAATATTGTTAATCTGTTGATCTTTGAGAGAGCGAGAGAGAGAGAGAGTCTTTGAAATATGAACAATCCAACAAACACACATCCGCATATAGTAAAAGGATTTCGCTGACCCATTTCTGCCAGGGTGGTCAATCTCCAGAGGGTATACAAAAACATGTGTGTACTTATGTACAAGCGTTAAAAGTTATACTTCTTTGGCGTTACAAGATAAAAAAAAAATTATCTTTCGCCTTCTACGTTTGTAGAAAAAATTACACTAACAATAGAAAAAAGCTATTTAATACATTGAAAGTTATAATATGATGCAAAACATTTTAAATATCACAAAACATTTTAATAAACATAATTAAATTTGAATATTAATAGACTCATTATCGGAAAACAAAGTTTCACTCAACATTAAAATTGGAGATTATTGTACAATTGAATCAGTTAAATCACCGGAATGAGCCACAGACTTTGACAATTGAATGTGTACACTGTCAAACCATATAGCTAAGGTGTCGGTTTTTTGTGACGCGCGCATCATAAATATTTACTATCATCATTTATTTACTATTACTATTATTATTCCTAACGCGCCAAAAGAAGTATAACTTCAAAAATCTTGTTAATATGTTGATCCGTTGCTGAGTGAAATAAAAACCAACAAACACACATCCGCATATAGTAAAAGTATTTCCGTGACCGATTTCTGCCACGGTGGTCAGAGAGATTTTTCATTTACGCGGAAAATATTACTTGTACGTATTATATATGTTTTATTGCGTGCACAGGTGTGTGTGCAGACGCAGGTACACTCTCTCCTCCACTCTTAGTCCGATGAGCTCCGACACGACCGGAAGGAGATGAGGCGCGGGACCTACAACGTGGTTTCCGAGGCACGGGAGTGTATCGCCGGCAATTTCTAAACTCCACTTGGTACTAAGAATTTCTTGATAATAAAAACCTATACATTGGCTTGGCCGGGGGATCAAACCCAGGACCTCGGACCTCGTGATCTGAACTCGAACATGCTAACAACTAGTCCAACGGATAGACATCCGCATATAACATTAGTAGGGATGTCAAAACTGGCGTATTAAACTGATTGGAATTTATATCTCCTTGGCCGCGTACGGTATCATCTTTATACATTGCTTAATTAAGGAACTCGATACCGAACTAATGTGAGACCACTCCTAATCAGCCGTGCCATTGCAATTTAGCTGTTACGTCATTGTAATTAAGATCACGCTCCCGACATCTGATCCTTGAAGGCTTGAATGTCATGTGATACCTCATGTAGAAATAGGGTTGCCAGGTGAGAAGTCCGGGATAGTGTTGCAGTTTTACCTCCTCACTATTCCGAAGTAGCAACGATAGCCTAGTGGTTAGGACTTCCCCTCTCGGAGGGACCGAGTTCGCTTCCCGGCATGCACCCCGAACTTTACCAAGTGATGTGCGTTTTATGAAAATAGACGTCACTTGTTTTAACGGCGAAGGAAAAACATGGTAAGGAAGGCATGCATGAAAGGTTTCTATAATGTTCTCAAAGATATGTGTAGTTTACTAAGACTGCGGCCTAAGTCCTGATGAACTAGATAACTGTAATATAATCTACTTAGATACTTCTCTACAAAATATATTATCGCGTAAAAAATTAAAATAAGACATTGATTTTACATGATTTTTACTACTATACCTACGTGATTTGCACCAATCCGCACAGCGTTGTGGTCTGTGGACTACGGCCTTAATTGTGGGAGGAGACCCGTACCCTGTAGTGGGCCGGTAATGGATTTATGATGAAGCGGAATTTGGTTAAGAGCTAACCATAATATTTAAGACCTGTATGCTAACCCGAATTCGCAAGAAATAAATAAATAAAATATTTGATTTATTTTTCGTAACATTATATAACATAGTTTTACTAACAAAAAACAATGTCTTTATAACTTTATCATACTTAAATTATTTGTAAATTTAATATATAACTCAATCAATCAACCACCAAATTGTACTCTCTTGATATGTATTTATATATCTGTAACTACTTTTTTTCTTTGGTGTAAAATAAAAGTGTATTCATTCATTCATTCACTATACATCACTTATGTTCAAAATTAAGAGACGTGAATTAGCTTTTGACGATGTAAACAACTCTCTCGCTAAAGTAGTACAATGGTTTTAAATGGAAATAAAACTAAGTGCATAAAATTCACATTACCAAATGTTAAACATGTAAAAACCACTATACTACTTAATAATGAGGAATTGAATCCGGTGGATACCACAGTATTTCTAGGAATAACGTTAGATGCTAAACTTCAATGGGGCCCTCATGTAAATAATTTATCGAACAGGCTTAGTTCTGCTGCCTATGCGGTAAAGAAGATACGCCACCTGACAGACATAGAAACTGCTAGGCTTGTCTATTTTAGTTACTTTCACAGCATTATGTCATATGGAATTTTACTATGGGGTAATGCTGCTGATATTGGCACTATTTTCGTGCTGCAGAAGAAGGCTGTTCGTGCGATCTATAAAATGGGTCCGAGAGAGTCATTGAGAGATAAATTTAAAGAAGTTAAAATAATGACACTCTATAGCCAATACATATTTGAAAATTTAATGTATGTTCACAAAAATGTATCAAAATTTAAAAGAAAATGTAACTGCAATAATTTGAACATTAGAAGCAAAAATAAACTTGAAGTGCAGTACACTAGACTACACAAAATAAGCAATTCATTTAAAGGAAATTGTATACAATTTTACAATAATTACTGGTTGATATCTTGGGGATGTCACTAAAGAAGTTCAAAGTTTGTATTAAGCGAAACTTTATAGAAAAGTCATATTATAGTATAAAGGATTACGTAAACGATAAAAAAAGCTTGGGTGTAAACAATTGCTCTAACCTGGTTGCTTCTTAAATATTTTCTAATGACAATGTGAGATGGTGATAACAAAAAGAACACCCAGCTAAGTTTGTTGTGGGCTTCTTCTTAGACCAGCGCGCGATCGGAACCTTCGTAGATTTAGTTTTAAGTTTACGATTGTAGTTATCGCCATCACTACTCACTGCTATGTACACATTCTGTATATAATAACGCATCAAAAGTGCCATCTATGTGCCTATTTGAATAAAGAAATATTTGACATTGACTTTGACATTCCTCCAACAGTTGGTGTCAGAATTCAAAATCTCAGAAATATTCCAGAAACCTGTATCTGGCAACCCTATGTAGTGTAGAGCTTTTAACACAATATTATAACTGTGTAAAATAAAACCACTCTTAGTGCCTTAAAAATAAAAACAATAATCCTACCACACAACCGATGTACCTACTGCCTACTGGTATTATGGTGTATTTATAATGTGATGTTTTAACCATATAAGAGGGAATTTATCAACGTACAATTGCTTATATCTCAAGTACCATTTAAAGGTAAGTATGAAGTATTTAATAACATCATGTCTTAGATAGGACTTGTATGACCAATAAGAGTTAGCCAATAGTTGTTAAGGTATTAGAAATGTAAGCAAGTCTTTATTTGTTCAACAATTTTATAAAATTGACGGCCATTATACGGCTGCATTCAAGATATTATGAATTAACTTTTATTTGGCTTTAAAAAATATCAAAAACATATTTGACAACCTCTCTGACGCAGTTGTGGGTGCTGTGGTCAAGTAATGGGAGGTCCGGGATATGATTCCCAAAAGTAGCACAGGCAGGAGATAAAAATCGTATCCCCCGATTTTATCCCCTGACTCTTGACAGGGGATATAATTCCATGTCCACCTTTACCTCCGTTTATTATTGCACATATATTAATTATTTCCACTTGTTCCACTGAGAGTTGATAAGCTGTGGGAGACGATCAATTTGCTATGCTTTTCCCGGTGAGAAAATTGTCTGCTGCCCATGCTAGTTGTGCTGGGCCAATTTGGAAATTAATGATTTTCAAAATGTCTGCGGTCTGGTCTTTTTCGAGGCTTCGGCCGTAGCTATTTAATATCCTATTAACAAAGCCGTGCCGTCAGCGATGTAGCGTTTTAGTACGATGCCGCGTAGAAACCGATAAGAGGTATACGTTAAATTGTACGTTTAATACCTACCCCTAAAGAATGGCCAGTTATCATCTTTAACTGCATCATCATTTACCACCATATTATAAGAGCAGCCAGGTTTGTAATTAAACAGTTTCATACGGAAAATATTTCTGACGTTTTTGAGAAATAATAATGCAATCGTTATATATTTTTGAAGTAAAAGTTCTTTAGGCGCGACTAGGGAGTAACTCAGATTTTATTCTGACGGAAGTAACGCTTTTCTTAGGATTATTTATTTCCAATATTTTAAAACGGATCAATTGTAAATAGCAAAGTGAATAAAAATTCAACAGTTTTAAAAAAAAATATTTTTTATATAAGTTTTTTGAAAATCTCTAAAAATATTTGTTTATTTATTACTTTTGTAACAAATAAATTATATGCGACATTCCATAATATTCAATGACAAGGTTATATTGACATGTGCTGATTTAACCTTTCATTTTCTACTCTCAATTATTCTATTTAACAAATAAAAATATTTATAAAATGTGAAAGTGATATTAGTGATTTTTTAATAGAATATAAAATGAAATGGCGGAGTCCCAGAACAATTTTACTCTTTCGTCAATAAATAACGATAAAAGTTTTACTTCAATCGCGCGTAAAGGTTACACGCACTCACTTTTTCCTTCTTTTTCAGGTTTGTAGGTATTGACTGTCACTGCTCTTTGTTGCAGTTATTCAGTATTGTAATAATATTGCACGTGATGAGATTGTCTGTACGGATGGATATCCTTTTTCCTGTGATAACACGAACACTAGTCTATAACGAGCGAACAACAATTTTAAACTGGGGGCCAAGTGTGTTATTTATCTGTGCGTTGAATACTTTTTGACAGCTGAAAAATATTTCTGTGAGGAATGTTTTTCAATGACTGGGTGTTTATAATGTATTTATGTTTATTATTCATTAACCATCTTAGTACCCATAACACAAGCTACGCTTACTTGTGTATTGGGGCTAGATGGTTATGTGTGTGTTGTCGTAGTATATTTATTTATTTTTTATTGAAGTGAAACTTCTTTAGAATCGATGTTATTTCGAACTCGATGAAACGAAAAAATAAGTCCATTGAGAAGAAAACATGATGTATTCATCATGTTTTCTTCTCAATGACACATTTTTTAAACTATTTTAGTTACCATGGAAACTAAATAATAAACATTACATTTATCCTAATAGTTCTGATACTCTACATCCACCTCAATCTCTAGTAGCATTTATTTGTGATATTATCATAAACTTTATTTAACAAGATAATACGTTATAATATCTCAATGTATTAAATACCTTTTTTCTATTGTTAGTGTCATTTTTCTACAAACGTAAAATAAGGCGAAAGATAAAATTTTTGAAAAGATTTTTATCTCGTTACGCCAATGAAGTATAACTTTTAACGCGTGTACAATGTACATAAGTACACACACGTTTATTTTCACGGGATAACATGCTCTCCGGCCCTTGAACTATCTCTATGCAAAAATTCACATCATTCCTTTGCTCTGTTGCTGCGTTATTGAGGAACAAAAATACCTACTAGCGAATTTATAATATTAGTATGGATACGTTGGTGTATTTTTCAACGGGCCTCTCAAACTAGGTAGCTAATGCCTAATACGTTATGCACACCTGCCTGTACGTCGGTCCGGTACACGCGTCTAGCGGGGTCCCGCGGGAAGCGAACAATTGCTTTGGCCTTGCCGCCCGCGATCTATCTTCCAGATAAATGCACTTAATGATTGGACACGCTGGATATAGCATCTGTTGATAGGTTCCTGCTCTTCTCGCCCACTCTTGATCCCAAGACCTTGCTTATTGTGCCATTGCGGATGGTAATTGTGACGACCTCCCTGGCCCAACGGTGATCGCTGTGAATTCAGGTGGAAGCACTGGCGTGCACTTCATACATTCGCAAAAGCACTGCTTACCCTAATTTCTTCATATAACTGGAATAGTAGGAGGTTTTTTCCATTTTATGCCATCTTCCCGCTTTATTATTTATAATTTCTGGATTTTCTCTGGTCTTGTCTGGAGGCTTCGGCCGTGGCTAGTTGCCACCTTAACGACACAGACGTGCCGCTAACAATTCAGCGTTCCGGTGGGATTTCCGTAGACACCGATTAGGGGTATGACTACCATACTCCCTAACAGGTTAGCCCGCTGTCATTTTAGACTCACTAGGTGAGATCGCAGTCACGGGCTAACTTGTATTGGAATTAAAAAAAGGAGGGGCTCCACCTTGATGCTTTGCATTCAGTGGATCGTCGTGCGGGAAGACCTATCGGCTAAGATAACCTACTTACTACACAGCCTCTTGTTACTCCGGCCGATTTAGATCACGCAAACTAACTCTCCCACAATGAGAAGAGTTTACGGCCGTAGTGGTTGGTGGACTTAACATACCTTTAAAAACATTATGAAGAACTCTCAGGCATGCAGCTTTCCTCAAGATGTTTTCCTTCACCGTTGAAGCAAGTAATATTTTAATTACTTAAAATGCACATAACTTAGTAAAGTTAGAGGTGCTGGGGCCCGAAACTCGGCCCCCCGAAAGTGTACTCGAGTCCTACCCAATGGGCTATCACCGCTTCAAATATTTAGTGCGTCCCTATTCCAGCACCTTGGGACCACAGCGTCCATCGACTCTCCGAGTTTAGAGTCCCGCCCGTTGCGACTTCACGTTAGAGACCCTATTACTTAATTTTGACGTGACAACGTCTTATAAATTGGTTTGCCGGGTGTCACTTCAAGAAACTGCGTTACGCTCCGCTCACGTTATGCGCTCACAATGAGAGCGAGTGAGAGGCACGCGTCCCTTCCACTCGGGCATGGTTAGCCCGCCTAAGAGCGAGAGAGACAGACATAAAAAGTGAAAGGCACGCGTCCCTTTGTAGTAAACGCTGTTTCATTGTACGCAAATGTATTGCAAGTTATTGTATGTATATTTGTATATAAATACGTATGTATGTGTAAAGGTAAAAATAAAATTTTGTTAATATGAAATTCAGTGCGAGATTCTTTGTATAAATTAATGTTTTAAATATAATTCTTTGTATAAATAAATGTTTTAAATTGTTACTATTATTTCATCCTTCTTCCTACTATACGAATGAATATTCACATTAAAATTATTTTACCACTCAAAGTCGTTGTCACGTTAAACTTTCGCCCGTATACCGACTTTACAGGCAACCAATTTTTTTACGTCTTTAAGTACCTCATTTTTGGTCTGTGTTCCCGACTTACTTAAAATTATTTGAGGCAAGGGTCTCGAGGACTTCTGGGAGAAACCCCTTTTGAGATAAGTTGACCTTGAGCACACCCTGTTTAAATTACTACATGGCTACTGCAAATGAGCTATGATCAAACGAAAAAGTTCATTAAATTAAATATTTGAACTCCATAGCCATCCTGTAGTACGTATCTATAATAAAAAACACACACGCACACACACACACACACACATACACACAAACACACACCCCCATACACAGAAACGCACACACACCCACACACACAAACGCACACAACAACTCACACATATATAATACACTAAATCTAGTGGAGCATTTGTATAATTTAAGTGTACTATAACTCGGAGGTGGGCGGTGGTACATGCAGCACAGTTTTTACTATTACAGTTCCACCCTTGCTAATATTTAGCCCTTGCTAAGTGCCATTGTAACTGATCCAAATAGATATTTGTTATTTACCAAGTAGTACCTACAATTATTTTGGAGGCGCATGACTTTTTCCATGTAGCACCTATATAACGAATTAGTCAGTTTTAATTATATCGATAACAACTCGATACGCGCGCTGAGTGCAATTAATGTTTCAAGATTCGTACACAGATAACGCAAGATTGATACAGTGTCATCGATTCCACACAGACTAACGATAAAATATGTAGATGGGAATGATCTTATAAGTTCCCTTATTCAACATCGTTAACCCATTAACAGCCCACTCCAGAGCACGGGTCTCCTCTCCTCTCACGGGTCTCCTTTCTCTCTCTATCTCTTTCTTTCTTGATGTTTTTAATTAATCATGTTCCTATTCATTTATTCCCACCACTTACTGCTTAGCTCAATGCTTTTAAAATTTTCTACTATTGTAAATTAACTGTACGTTTTCGACAATGTTTAGTCTATTTTATAAGATTTTTATTATATATGTATCTAGTTACTTCCAGGTAATGACTGTTTTTGTCAAAAAAAATGAGAAGGGTGTAGTCCACCACGCTGGCTAAGTGCGGAGTGGTTGACCAGTAATACTTTTTTTTTTTTTATAGACGAGCGCTTGACTGCAATCTTATCACCTAATAATCTTACCTGATGGTAAGCGATGATGCAGCCTTACCTACTTTAGCATTTATTTGCAAAAAATACTGTGAAAAAAATGTGAAATTATAGATGTTAAAAAAATTATACAGAACAATGTTTTAGCCCATTTAGAGGCATGCAAATCTTAACTTAAAAATAATTAAAAACATTCATAATTAGATTACATCGATAGTAATATAAATTAATTAATTACAATGTCAATTTTATGTCCGATGCTATATAATTACAATGAATTTAATTTAGGCCTTAAGTACCAGCAAAGTACTCATCTACGGAATAATAACACTTTTCAGTAAGATATTGTTTCAATTTGTGTTTCAGCTTATATGTACTAAGATTTTTATCAGTCAGCTCCTCCGGTAATTTATTGTAAATTTTATGTGCCAAACTGCGCAGATGAATGTTTTAAAAAACAAATTTTATTTCGCCTCCTTGCACTCTCAGAGAACCTAAACAGTTCTATTTAATTTGATGAATACAACAACTTCATAAATGTATAGGCATGCACTAGTCAATATTTTTAATTTTAGGAAGTGAAGTTTGCATGTTTCTGTTGGTTTTAGGTGACAAATAGCACGTATATACCCTACTCTACCTATTATCTATTACTCATAACTCTTGATTTGAAGGTACTCCAGATCCCAGCGGTGCGGATCAGAAACGAAGATGCGAAGCGCTTCGTACGCGTTCGCGGAATATTGACCACGTAGGGATGCAGATCCTTGCGGTGCCCCGCGGTTCGATGGTAAAAAGGCGAAAGGGGTCTACCTAGAACAAACAGCTCTCCGAAATATATCCTATAGAATACCGAAAGGCAGGCAACCTTGCGACGATGTTCCAAACTCTGAAGTTTTTTCATTGGCTAGGTCACCGATGAGCCTTCTAGCACGGCGATCCACCGAATCCAAGGCATCAATCTGATTCTACAGAAACCCAAACTTATTTTTATTAATTAACAGTATTAGTGTGAAATGCAATTTCCTCTAAATCCAGTGTCAGCGTATTAAACGCATAATTTTATAGCGACAGTTGTCAACTAATGGCATATTATGTATGGGGATAACAAGTGGCCAACGCTTAACAAACTTGACAAATTCAGTGAATCAGTCAGCAGCGTGGTCTACGTTAGAGCAAAAAAAGGGATTCAAAACGTGTAAGTAGAGGGAGGAATCACAAACCTAAAAGTAAGAGAAAATTTGCCATTTTATGAGAAGGACAAATCATTGTTATTTTAATTTTTTTAATTTTTCTTCCTGTTGTGAACTCCATACAAATCTGACAGGTTTACGCTACTTCAAAGATAAGCTTGGTCGCCAAATAAGTTATACTGATTTAGTGACGTCACAGTTCACTAGCGCAAAGAATTGGCAAGGCAAAGGTACCCTGAGGCACCACACTGAAATCAGCTCTTACGCCAATGGTAAAATAAGATTAGTGCAATACAAAAAATAAACAGCTTCAACAGAAACTACGTAGTATTGAAGGCTGTGAAAGCCTTGTAGGAAGGCCTTAGGGCTAATCGCCCCGTTTGGCGGTTATGTGCGTTTTTTATTAAGTTGAATAGTAAAATTTCACTTTTTTTTTCTGTGAAAGAAAATATAGTGAGGAAACCTGGAGTTCTCTATAGTGTTTGCAAAGGAGTGCGACTACCAATCTGCACTAATCCAGCTTGGTGGACTATAGTCTTCACCCATCTAATTCTGAGAGAAGACCCGTGCTCTGTAGTGGGCCAGCAGTGGGTCGATAGTGATGTAAATAAAATGCATAATAAGGTTTTATTTAATATAACTTTTTTAATAGTCTATGGCATTCCACTTACAAACATGAAATCTTATCGTACAACAAATGCACATCATGCATTTGTAGTTTGCAGAACTGATAATTTATTTGTTATAGCTCTGAATCAGGTTATCCTCGTTTCGTTTTCTATACTGATAGCTATCATAGGTGTAGATATTGCTCACCGATAAAACCAAGGTAATTCGTAGAATTTCACAGTTAAACTTTGTTTAAAATTAACAAAGCGAGTAAAATTTAAATAAACATGAGTAAGTAGGTGTTAGAATAACGAACAATTTATTTTTTATACTTAACACAGGATTATGTATTTATGTAAACACACAGATTTTATGTTGTCCTAATCATAAGGTTGTCTTGCAGAGATCACCACAAATAGCGACAAGGCCGCTTTTTTGAAGTTATACTTCTATTGGCGCGTTAGGGAAAAATGCTGAGACTAAATTTTTACGATGCGCGCGCACACCGTCACAAGAGAAAACTAACACTCCGAAGTTAGCTATAGTCCACATTTTAGGTTTTCAAAAAAAGTAATCAACACAGTGAAAGAACGTATACGGACATCTAGGTATGTTTGCGTGAGAACGATATGTATTAATTTGTTATATTTAAATATACTTTGTTTAACTAGATAATAAAATTTTTAATGTATACCTTGTGTCTATTGTTAGTTGTTCTTTCTAACGCAGAATAAGGCGAAAGAAATTTTGAAAAGGTTTTCATCTTGTTACGTCAAAGAAGTATAACTTCTAACGCTTATACATAAGTACACACGTTTTTTTATTTAACAACCATCTCTGTGTTTTTATTCTTCTTTTATTTTCTTAACTTGGAAGTGGTTTGCTAATAAAGAGTAAAAAATGTCTAATACATAAACATGCTCACAGCTCATTATTTTACCAAAAATAACAAACTATATGATTAGCGATCTGTTGATTTTTCCGGCGCACTTAATGCGACGCTATGATGTATTTATACAACAAATGCTCTAAAAATTATCTATATACGCATTTATTTGTCCGCGTTAGTTGCGTTATTAGCAAACAAAAACTATTGTGATGTTTATGCTGCTGACAAATTAAATGCGGTGCAACAAAGTATTTGTACAATGAATATTCAACAAGTTATATCTATAACCGTCCCTTAGAGTTAGATACGATATTCTTAAGTAAACCACACTTGGTAGCAATTATTTAAACAAAAATTCATCAATGTATGCTAACAGCTGATTCCGCTTACACAATAAATGCTCATTAATTTATATGTACAACTGATGAAGCATTTTCTGCGTTTGTTATATGGCGTAAAAAAACACATACCTAGTAGTTTACTGTCTGTTTCTGCGCCACATCGTACAGAATTGCCAGGAGGGTGGAAACTACCTGGTCTAAATCGAATATCAAAAGTTTATCAAGTGATTACGTAACGATTTAACGTCCGAGGCGATAAAAATACAGACAACAATATCATCTGAAGCCACAAGGAACCAAACGTGCGTAGATACTACAAACAGTAATCGTGTGTTTATTGGTCATGCGATATCGCATGCTCGACCTCAGTGCCCCGAGTAAGTGGACTCGATTCTTAAATGGTTATCATTGAGTCCCAACTCCCAGGTGCCGCCTTTGTAATGTTTTGAATAGGACGTAGTTTAGCTTAAAGGACTCCAAAAGTTTTTTTTTTATTCCACTTCAAGTTAATCCTTGACTTTAATCTCACCTTCAGCACGGCTAGCTTGGGCAGGAGACAATTATCTCCCCGGGAAAAGGATATAAATTTATCTTCTCCCACAGCTTTATCAACTCTCAGAGCACTAGCGCACAAGTGGAAATAATATCCAAATAAAATGTGTAATAATAAACGGGGGTAAACTTCTATTATTCCTTGTTCCCGTGATTTAGCAGGTGGACACGTTAATTATATCACTTGTCAATCAAGTGATATAATCGGGGGATAAACCTAGTGATCACCTTAATCGGATGCGTAGTGATTTAAGTGATTCCTAAAGAAAAAAAAACTTTTCACAAACTCTTATGTGAAGACTAACTAAGAATATAATTTAGACTTTAGGCGCCATCTACGACACCGATTTGCCTGATAGAAAAGTTTTGGGGAATCGTAAACTGACACTTGACTTTCATATGGCACTATTCATTTGTTTTTTTTTTTAATAACCTTATGTCCGTACGAAAAATGAAAAATATGATAATACAAACACAAAATACCACACACTTTGAGGCGAGAACCATAGACCAGTTATTAGTTTATTTGAGTTGCATTGGCAAAATCGATTGGAGAAGGGCTTGTTCGGTGTTAGTAAAACGGACATAAATCATTTTCAGGTAAGTACAGTGCAATAATAATGTTATTAATTAATTTATCTACATAATATATATAATTAAGAAACTTATCTAAACTTAAATTAAATATATCTGTTAGCTACAGGGTTATTCGTTTTTTTTTTTCAGTAGGTAGGTAGGTATTATTTGATCGTTTTCTACCCGGCTAAATCGCTTAGCATTCCGCTACGATGCCGGGTCTTGCTCGGTAGGGTGGTGGTGGTGGACTAGCATTGATGGAAACCTCGCACCAGACCCATACCAGAGAAAGTTTCCAAATTGCCCCCGCCGATAGAAAATATTTGCTTCTTAGTTGTAATTTTTTGTAATATTTTAGTGGATATGTTTGCAGTCATATCTAAGTTATACTTAAATGAATAAAAACAAAAGCCAAGAATTTCAAGAATATTACAACTAAAGTGGCTCCATAGCTCGAGCCCTAAAAGTGTTTTCCGGAGAACGACCTTGAGAGCAATTAAACAAATGAAGTTCAAACATCAGCCATTTTCCCCTGGCATTATTCAAAGTTAGTTATTTTTTGTAATTTGTTTTTAGTGGTTATGTTTGCAGTCAAATCTAAGTTATACTCAAATAAATAAAAACAAAGTCCAAGAATTTGAAGAATATTACAACTAAAGCGGCTCCATAGCCCTAAAAGTGTTTTCCGGAGAACGACCTTGAGAGCAATTAAACAAATGAAGGTTAAAGATCAGCCATTTTCCCCTTGCATTATTATTCAGATTAAATCTTCCTGCTTATCGTAATGGGCTGTGAAATAGCTATCTACTTGTTAGAGACGCAATTTGACGTAACCTCTATGACAGTGCTTTTTTCATTCATCATCAATGGCCTGTACGCGTTGAGAGACGGTTCAAACACTGTCTAAGCGACACTTCTTTGTATGGCTAAATAAGCCAATGCGCGAGCGACATTCACGGACGCAAATTTGGCAGCTAAACTCTTCGGTGCAATCTGAAGATCCTTCAGTAGAAGGCATGGTATGCCTTCGTATCCTTTTTTGAGCAAGTACACCAAGCCAAGCTACGTCATAGATAGGGCATCCCTCATTAATACTCTTGCGCCATTCATCATATTTTTAACATAAATTATTGCTCTAACCAGGTTGCTCTTCTAATAATTTAAAATGACATTGTGAGATGGTGATAACAAAAAAAAAATAACACCCGGCTAAGTTTGTTGTGGGCTTCTTCTTAGACCAGGACGCGTTTGGAACCCTCGTAGATTTAGTTTTAAGTTTACGAATGTGGTTATCGCCATCATCATCATCATCACTACCGTGTGGTTCTTATGTACGCATCAAAAGTGCCACCTGTGGGCCTACTTGAATAAAGATATTTTTGACTTTGACTTTGACTTTGACATCTCTTCCTCTCCCAATGTCTACGGTCGATGTTGAATTCGGCCTTTTAGCATGCGCCACCTCACCAAGAAGAACCTGCCGAGGCAAACGAAAAGGTTCCATCCAGTGTAAAAAAGGAGGTTCTCAATTCGGTTCTTTTTTATGTGTGTTAGCTCTAAACTCTGTCCCCCAGCTTCGGGAAAAACAATATTTTGTAGAAGGTTATGAGCAGTTGAAATTTGGCTATTAAATCAGAATCACGCTTTGGTTCAATCCTATAGGAACTATGCATTTTTCCGGCATAAAAAGTAAGTAGGTATATTAAGCCGACTGGCAGGAGTAGGCAGCGACCCTGCATTCTGAGTCCAAGGCCGTGAGTTCGATTCCCACAACTGGAAAATGTTTGTGTGATGAACGTGAATGTTTTTCAGTGTCCGGGTGGTTATCTCATATCTGTATGTTATAAGTATTTATGTATATTATTTATAAAAATATTCTTCACTCATCTTAGTACCCATATCACAAGCTACGGTTATTTTGGGGATAGATGGCGATGTGTACTGTCGTTAGTATGTTTATTTATTTATTATTTATTTACTTTAACTTCTGCTTGCGCCGGTCCGGAATAAGGCCCTTTTGGCCCTAGGGTAAATACGCCCATTGTTTGCACTGTGGCTCATGAGTAATGACGGCATTCAGAATCCGCCTCACTGCGGCGGGTCCAGCATTAATGTGCGATCAGCTTTATTGATATGAGATAACCTCTGGACTTGGCATAACGTAGTCGAATTTAACCTTGAACTTAATTGTCGATAACCTTTGCTTCATACCTAATCGATATTATTTAAGTGGGAATATGATCATTATCATCCGCAGTCTATGTCCCCAATGTCTTCTTCTTGTTCTTCTGAATTCTTAACAATTATTCATTGTAAAGTCAACATCTACTGAGGATGCTCCGGTTTCGGAGCGAAACGTGCCATTATCGAGGGTACATTGCCGAGGATCTGTTTGGTGTGGAGTATACGGATTGAAGTAGTTACAAATTACACCATACAGATTCTGCTGCTGTTCGCGGTGTATAGCAAATTAAGCTTAATTTTCATAATAGCAGCCATTTTTTTAAATTAAATAATTTATGGATTTTAAAACATAAGACATCGTATAGTAGGGAAAACGATTTTATTGGCGACGATCAAAATAAAAAAAATAAAATTACAGAGCTCTATGAGGTTTTTTTAAATATTTTATTCATTTCATTTACTGATGTTATAAAGAGCCGAGCCGATAAAGAACCGATTTTCAAAATTATTTCACCAATAGCAAGCTACGTTATTGTGGAGTGTTATAGGCCCGCCCACATATTAACCTGAAAACCTCAAAGTGAGATACTTTAAAGATTTCGATGCGTGCGATGTGTGAACGGAAAACGTTACGCGAAAACTATGGAAGTATGTCGGAATTGTTCCTTTAAAGTTCTTAAAAACAGTCCGCGACAACGTACGACAATACATATTCAAATTCAAACTCAAATATGTTTTATTCATGTAGAATTTATTACAGGCACTTATGAAGCGTTCATACATTAAACATGTTACACTAATGTTAGTGATGGTGATAACTGCATTCGTTAACTTAAAACTAAAGCTAGGAAGGTTCCAAACGCGCCCTGGTCTAAGAAGAAGCCCACAACAAACTTAGCCAGAGTACTTATTACTAATAACACTTATTAGCACAATGATAACTTTGACAGTTTTAATTAATTCAATAAGATAATAAATCATTCCCACCTCAGCAATGGCTATTATTAGCTGTTCAAACAGAAGGTGCGCTAACCTCAGCTACGACTTTTTGCTCGCGGTTTTTTCGACTATTTTAGCCAGCTGTGGAGCCTAGCATATGATATTTAGCTCCAAAACGTGGTGACGCTTTCGCATGTCGTAACACAAGAACGGCGAAGCAAAATGGACCTAATGATACTCGCGTTAGAGTAAATAGTTCTGTACTACTAATTTTTATCTTCTCTCTTAGACCTTGAAAACTGTAAGTTTGTATCATCATCACATAAACCCATTAGGGAAGGGGTTAAGGCCGTAGTCCACCTCGGCCCAGTGCGGATTGGTGGACTCGTGTGGAGTCCACCAAACCTTTGAGAACATTATGTAGATCTCTCAGGCATGCAGGTTCCCCCACGATGTTTCCCTTTACCGTTGAAGCAAGTGATATTTTAATTACTTAAAACGCACATAACTTAGAACAGTTAGAGGTGTATGCTGGGATTCGAACTGAGCCTCGCAGAAAGTGAAATCGAGCCCCTACCCAATGCACTATCACCGCTTCAGTTAGTTTGTATACACGATTCCTATTTCTCGACTAAGTAGATTGACGTAAATTTTCAGTGAAATGTCTATAATTAAAAAAACTGGACAACCTATCATAGTTCTTTAAATGGCATTGGCTTTCGGAATAATTTGTCTTTAAGAAAGGGTGTAGTCAAATTTGAGCTTTAACAGTTCCATTTTACTTTGATGACTTCAAGATAGCAAGCTTATTAATTTCCTACTAAGGTTACAGTACCCTTAATATAGATTTGAATCTCGCATACGAAATTCGCAGCTTCGAGTCGCTTTCGAAACAGAATTACTTCATAGCAAAATTTACGGTACGGTAGTTTTTTTTAGGTAGTTTTGTCCATCATCCGCAGCCCAACAATGACCCACTACTTGGCAAACGCCGTGTTTCTCATAAAACAGAAGGTTGTAGAGCAAAGAACTCGCTGCTCCTATGTGTGCTAGTGAGCTTTACGATTTTTAGCACAAGCTAGTGATAAAAATGGTGACCGCCAATATCTTAACTCTGGACTGATACCTATTGATATTTCTTTAACAGAATAAAACATAAGAACTTTCGACCCGCTCCGGGATTCGAACCAAGGTTATCCGTTCGCGTATGACCGCGCGTTATCCGTCTTTGTCTTGTTAAACATACCACTGACCGACGAGTCAGTTGAGCCACAATATCCTCACTTGAAAGGTGTTGTTAGGCTAAGTGTTAATAAACACTACTAACTAACTATTCCGACGCTATGCCATTTATTTGTAAGGCCCCCAAAGTCTAAAGACAATCAAAATGTGGGTCAGTTACTTTTCGTTTTACCGAGTATAATTAAAGAAGAAGAGAAGAAGAGTCAGTGCTACGCGCTGTTTAAGCTCGTTAGATCGCTCGTTTCCGTTTTCTAATATTAGGTTTTGTTAGGTTAGGTTAGGTTAGGTTAGGTTTCCCACTGGCGTTGACATTTTGATTGTATCTTTTATACAAGAATGCTACAGGTTTATGTCACGTCAATGACAATGATACGATACCTGTGATATGATAAAGCATTGTGATCTATGATAAGATTGCCATCTTATCAGTTGGTAGGTACCCACTGTTACCAAATGGCAAAGGTTTATTAACTAAATATTTTTAAAAATAACATGTAGGTACAGTAATTTTAGATGCAATAAGATTTTTAGAATCGTCGAGATCTGAACCCCCACATCTGTTAGCACTCCGCAATACAAGAGAGATTTATTTTGTATTGCGGGGTACTTTGCCAATTTACTCCTGACAGTACAATTATTCATTGTGAAGTCAACGTCTCCTCAGGATGCTCCGGTGTCGGAGCGAAACGTGCGTAGAGGGTACATTGCCGAAGATTTGTTTGGCGTGGAGTGTAAGGATTGAATAAATTATAAATTACATTACACAGGTTCTTCTGCTTTTCGCGTAGTATAGCAAATTAAGGTTTAGTCTCATAATATATCATGGAATTCCTTTTTTTTTTTTTATTAACGATAGGCCAGCGCTTGACGACCATCATGCCCTTAAGAAAGCAATGAAGAGGTCCGTCTAGGTTGGAGCACGATGGCCTAGAAGAAGCCTATTCATTCTAGCCTTGAAGGTACCCAAATTATTATTATTTAAATTCTTTATTGCACACACAAAAACAAAATACAAAGAAACACATTTACAAATAAAAAATAATAATAAAGCAGTTTAGGTGTGCAAAGGCGGTCTTATCGCTAAAGCGATCTCTCCCAGTCAACCTTTGGCGATAGTAGTTTTTGTAAGGAACTGGTTGGTGCGGCAATATAAATTACTATCTAAAATTTCTACCTTATACGTGGCAGGAAACACAGTCGCCGGGAGGGCGTTCCACATCTTAGCGGTGCGTATCAGAAACGTGGATATAAACGTTTCGTGCGAGTTGATGGAATATCAACCACATAAGGATGCCACCGCTCACGGTGTCTCGCTGTTCTGTGGTAGAACGGGGAAGGAGGAACAACATTGTGAAGTTCCTGAGCACACTCACCGAAGTATATCCGGTAAGAAACCGATAAACAGGCAACATTGCGGACGTACCTAATGGTCATAGTGGCCTTAATGGTCCGCAGCGTAACTAACGCCTACTTCTATCCAATATTCAAAATAAAAATAAATATTCCGCGTAGTGGTGACTGTAGATCAGAATACAGTGGTCACCATTTCACTTCTCCGTCTCTCCCGGGGGGGGGGGGGGGTCGGACGAGTACTATGGGAATAAAATAAAGATCTTCTGCGATCACCAACCTGTCTGCAGCAATAAACCTTTCCGTTGGGAGAGGCCTTGAGCGCTGTAATGATGCAAAAAAATAATTAATCTAATCGAAAAACTACATTGTATACAAATAAACAGTTTTTATTTATTGGCATATTTTCGTCATACAAATCAGTAATTTTTAATAGGAGTTTCAAATTCACTTCAAAATAAGGCAGTAGGTATTTGTTTCCTCTTTGGACCGTTTGTTATCTATATCTTTAACAACGTCTTATCACAAAAATATCATCATAGTTTGAAGAAACAAGAAAAACTGCCCGATGTTTATGGTTTTCAAATCATAACAACTTAATTTTCTAAAGGAAAAAAGGTTCTCGCCATAGCAACACGACAAGCCACCACCAATTCCAAGAAGCACCAAACCCGAAAGACTTGTGTTGTGCACTATTGCAATTCTTAAATGTAATAACATTATCTGCCCCTAACCAACGATTATATATCTTAATGCTTCAACATAACATACAATTTCTAATGATTTTTTTAGTATAGCAGCACAGACAATTATTCTTTAACAATCTAAAATGTAATAAGTTTCTTGTCATTGTACATACAATTTTAATCTTTACAACATTTTGATAAAGTTTAAATTGCAATGACAGTTGTCAGCGTAACGGCACAGACTAATAAGGCACTTATGTTAAAGCTCCAGCAGCGAAATTCGAATATTGAATGCGCTGCTTCGTCATCTTAAAGATAGAAACGTTAAATTAGTGCAAGCAATTTTAAACTGTAATGCTTTGGAATAGACATGAAAAATGTGTGTAGGGGCAAAAGGCATTTCGCGAAGCTCCGAGGGTCTACGGGTTGCAGGACGCAGGTTTGACGGGTTCCGTGTTACCCGCGGCCCCCTTGTCCCCTGCGGCCCCCCCGGCTGTCCCCTCCGGCCCCCGGCTGTCCCCTCTGTCTGCGCGGGCCCGGCTAAAGTAATTATGTGGATTAAATAAGCGCGTACGATTATCCCATCTTTACGTATAAATTATGCGTTGTTTAGTAATGATTTATTTTTATCTCTTCTTGTTAATGGATATTAACGGGATAATTTAAGTAGAAGCATTAATAATGCGATAAGGTCGCTTAGAGAAACAAATAAGGATGTACGACTACAGTCAAATAGTTTCTGTGTTCAAGACAAAAAAAAAATGTCTAGTACCAACGTGGATTAAAAATCAGCAATGTCCCTATGCCTCGGAAAGCATCTTAAGGCATCGGTCCCGGGTATTGCTTACATAATATTAGGATAAATATTGCTAAAAGTCCATCGTTCCCCAATAGAGCAGCGTGGAGGGCTTGAACTCACAATCTCTCTCTCCTATTAGAGAAGAGCCAGGGGGCTGAGAATTATGAGACAGGAAATTTCATATTAAAGTCAAAGTCAAAGTCAAATATTTCTTTGACTTTGGAGGGCACTAACCCTCTTAGAATAAGATAAGTTAAGATAAGGGCCCACAATGCTGGCCAAGTACAGATTGGTGCACTTCACACACCAATAAGAACATTATGGAGAACTTTCGGAAATTAAGGTTTCCGCACATCGTTTTCTTTCACCGTTGAGCAGTTGATATTTATTTATTAAAAAAAACTTTGAGGTTGCATAGGTTTCGATGTCCTCCCTGACGCAGTGGTCAGCGACGTGGGCTTACGGAGGTCCTGGGTTCGGGCCTCGGCAGGGGAAATTTAAATTTTTTAATTTCTGAATTATCTCTTTCTGGTCTAGTGGGAGCCTACGACAGTGGCTAGTTACCACCACCAACAAAAAAGTGCTGCCGAGCGATTTAGCGTTCCGGTACGATATCGCTTGAAAACCGATTAGGGGGTATGGATTTAACATAACAGGCTAGCTCGTTACCATCTTAGACTGCATCATCACTTACCAGTAGGTGAGATTGCAGTCAAGGGTAGGCATAAAGCAGAAAGATCGCATAAAATTGAAAAATTTACAAGAAGTATAATTTTTTTAGGGTAGGCAGTGCATTTGTGCATCTATGAAGTGCACGCCACTGGTTAAGTATAACTGCGATAGAGGCGCACTTATTAAACTGGAAGTTTCTCTGTATGTAATGAGTTAACGACTCTACCACGAAAATTACTAAACGATTTAATTAATTTTAACAATTAGAAACTAAAATAATTTATTAATAGGAGCATCATATTATTTATCGTAACGCTAAATGTGTATGCGACAGTAAAATTATTCCTAACTGGCATTCAATTATGTTTAAGTACTATAATGAACAATGATTCACTCATACTTACGTTATCAATTTTAGCGAGCGCAGTACCAAATCGTGTTGTAATACGACAAACGAAACAATTCTTTCATCGAAATTCAAATTCAAATTAAAAATTTATTAATTCACTAGCTGTTGCCCGCGACTTCGTCAGCGTTTGATTTTGTTTTTTGATTTCATGCATTCAATTTAGTCTAAAAAAAATTAAAGTATTCAGTATCGCTAAGCCTTAAATGAGGGGTTTGCTACTGTCCGTTGAGGAGTTCTGTCCTCTATCTGCAACCAAATTTAGATCTACACAAAGTTTGGGCAAAATTAAACACATATTATAACCTCTATAGTACAAAAATAATTATTAAACACTTTCATCCCCTCTCCCAAAGGAACCGAGCTTAATGTCGGGATAAAAAGTATCCTATATTACTTCTAACACTTCCAAGAATATGTGTACAAAGTTTCATGAGGATCGGTTAAGTAGTTTTTGCTTGAAAGCGTAACTAACAAACTTACATTGATATTTTTAATATTAGTAGGGATAGGGATAGGGATAAGTAGGGATGTAGGTCTATCAGAGGCACTTATAAAGCGTTAATAAGCAAAAGCATACATATATGTTTACATAATTGTAAGGGGATGGTGATAACTTCGTTCGCCAACTTAAACCTTAAGCTTCGAGGGTTCCAAACGGTCCCTGGTCTAAGAAGAACCCACAACAAACTTCGCCGGGTACATTTTTTTTTGTTATCACCATCATACAGTAAATTAATATTAAGCTATGAAGTTAGTGCAATTCATACCCAAGCTTTTTTATCGTTTAAGTAATCCTTAACATTGTAATCGGATTTTTCTACTACTTTCTACTCCGTCTTACTTAAAGGACAAAGAACAATGGCAAAAGTATTTTTGGAGGCGTCTACAAGTATGACTTATGCAAAGCGTTGTAATTTATTAAGTTATTATTTTATACGGAATTAGTATTACATGTTTAAGCTGAGGTTAAAATATAATATAAATTAACTATTATTCGATCGAATACATATCCGACGCGACGCCGGTTTACGTATAGAGTTACCACATCAGAAAAAAATGAAGGTAACCAATTTTTTAAGTATTCGTTGATAGAAAAATTATAAAAATATCTTGGCAAATCAGTATACCGTTGTTTAGTATCTAAGTTTTTTGTTTCATGTTAATACGTACCTACTTTCTTATTGACATTTCCTCAAAATATTAAAATGTTAACATCTTTTTTTGTGGCCACGTGAAGCGAAAAATCTTAGTGATTACGTTAAATGTTTCAAAAAGATTTCCGGTATTATGTATTAATGTATCGGAACTTGCCATAGTTCTTTGAGTTTGTTGGTCGCTCATGAGAGGTTCTTCGTACTACGAGGAAACTGATCCTGAAGGTGCCTCCACGTAATTTTACTTTCTTCCACAAATCTTTCGCTATTCAGATTGTTTAGCTTCGGAATGAGGGAGGCAAGATACGTTAACATTTTAAGAAGAATTGTTTAAAATCACTTTTTGTCTCATCTGTGTTGAGGATTTAAGCATGCTTAATTTAATATTTTAAGGCCTCTATAGGTATCGCCAAGCAGAGGTCCCCAAGCTCAACAAATGGTCCCTCTTTTACGCGTAAAATAATTAGAGTTGGTGCCATAATTCTTTTTTTTAAGATTTAATTTTAAATGCAATCGTAATACGATTAAGATCATTCACTAATTCGTTCCAAAGAAAATAATTTCATTCATACTTCGTCGTTATACATCTACTGACTGTCAAACCACCATAATTGTTTTATACAATTTATTTTTTTCTTTTACAATAACAATCCAACGGGTTTACGTAACACATTTTGAAAAATCTCACCTGTGATTGGGGGATAGGGGAGGGGGTTGAATAAAATCTCACGACATCTAACCAGGGGGGGGGAGGGACAGGAAATTTTAAAAAAAAACCTCACGCAATTTATGGACGCCCCCTAGTGGAATAAATAAAAAAAATTGGTTGCCTGTAAAGTCGGTATACGGGCGAAAGTTTTACGTGACAACGACTTTGAGTGGTAAAATAATTTTAATGTGAATATTCATTCGTATAGTAGGAAGAAGGATGAAATAATAGTAACAATTTAAAACATTTATTTATACAAAGAATTATATTTAAAACATTAATTTATACAAAGAATCTCGCACTGAATTTCATATTAACAAAATTTTATTTTTACCTTTATGTGTAAAGGTAAAAATACATACATACATACGTATTTATATACAAATATACATACAATAACTTGCAATACATTTGCGTACAATGAAACAGCGTTTACTACAAAGGGACGCGTGCCTTTCACTTTTTATGTCTGTCTCTCTCGCGTGTGCCTCTCACTCGCTCTCATTGTGAGCGCATAACGTGAGCGGAGCGTAACGCAGTTTCTTGAAGTGTCACCCGGCAAACCAATTTATAAGACGTTGTCACGTCAAAAGGTAAATCTCGGTATCAGAATAAAATGATTGGTTCAGCTGTTGCGAACAAACCAGATTGATAGACAAAAAAAATTAAACGACATACCTTCTTAGATTATAGCATAGCTACCTAAACATGAACCGTTTGCTATAAATATCCCAGCGAGCGATATCTAATAAAATAGTGATTAAATTATTGATTTTATTAAGCGCAACCATTTTGCAACTGTGAAGTTTATGGCGGTTTTTACGATTTCCACCACGATATGGCCTGGGAACCTTGAGCCAAATACCGCTACCACATGTTCGATGCAAAGTTTGATACCAGCCATGTTTAGAAAGCTGAGATATTCAAGATTTATACTTGTTACAGATAGAACAACGCGACCAAAGTAAGTCAAGGAAAAGAAGTTATGAGAGAGGCAATTTTCGCTTATTAAAAACTAGTAAATACCGAGCAGGATATAAATTCCAAGGGTAAGATTACTCCACTGCTATGTCTGGCCGGTAGTTTTGTACGGTAGTGAATCTTGGACTCTAAAAGCCGATACTCAGAAACGTCTCGAAGCCTTTGAGATGTGGTGCTATCGTAGAATGCTCCGCATTAGCTGGACACAGAAAGTTTCTAACGTGAGAGTACTCCAACGCGTCGCCAGAAGCCGGGAGTTACTGCTTATCATTAAGAAGCGTAAGGTCGAGTATCTGGGCCACGTTCTGAGACATGAGCGATACCAGCTGCTCCGGCTCATAATGATGGGCAAAGTAGAGGGCAAACGACGTGTTGGAAGGAGGAAGAAGTCGTGGTTGCGCAACATCCGTGAATGGACCAATGTTGAAAGCGTGGAAGTATTGTTTCGCTTGGCGCAAGACCGAGAGAAGTTCGCTGAGCTGACGTCCAACCTCCAGTAGTGGAGAGGCACAAAAAGAGAGAGAGATATAAATTCCCAAAGAGACTTTATTCTTCTATATGATGTTCGATAATTCTATAACTGCCTCATTGGATTCGATTTCGGGTCGTAACAATCATTATTGAATACATAGATATACTACTACAATACAAACACCACAATCTAGCCCCAAAGTAAGCGTAGCTAACATAACTTATAATATACAGATAAACACCAAAAGACTGAAAAAAATTCATGTTTATCACACAAACGTGGACTCAGAGGGCAGGGTCGCTGCCAACGGCGCCAGTCGGCCGTTATTATTTATTGAATTTTTCAGTACCTGCCTGAATGATGTGTGTCCACAATAATGTCATAATAAACGTTAAGCCCCACGCATCCGCATCGAATCGGCCCCCCAAAAGTGAAGTCAAAGTCCTACCCGGTGGGCTATCACCGATTTATCCTCTGTATAGATAGGGAAAGTATAAAATAGACGATAGGTTATTGAAGTTATACTTCTTTTGGCGCGTTAGGGAAAAATGGTGAGAGTAAATTTTTACGATGCGCGCGCACACCGTCACAAAAAACTGTATCCATGAATTTAGCTATAGTCAACATTTTGGTTTTTCCAAAAAAGGTTTGACAGTTGACTTTCAATAATTCAAACGATACCTTTTTTCTATTGTTAGTGTCGTTTTTTCTACAAACGTAGAATAAGGCAAAAGATAAAATTTTTGAAAAGATTTTTATTTTGTTACGCCAAAGAAGTATAACTTCTAACGCGTGTACATAAGTACACACACGTTTTTTATTCTATTTTGGCTTATTTTTGTAAGTATGTTAGATGTAGGTATTGTTTATTGTTTATTAATTGCTTCATGTACATACATAAGTGATCACATGACGCCCGGCCGGGGCATTGCAATAAAATGTACTTATTTGCAGTATAATTATTGTAGTCGTAATTTTTTATTATTATTGTGAGATAATTTTTGATGAGACGTCACAGATAACTAACCTTTTTACCTTTGATTGAACCAAATGCCTCACTCTTTTTACAAAGCCTCACTGAGGCCTCTATTATCTATGGCTTCACTGAAACTTATGGCATTATTCCAAATAACTTCTCTAGCTTATACTTGAAACTCTTTGATATACAGATAAAACATGTCGGCTTTCGACAGAACTCACCTCTAGATTATCTAATTCAAGTGATTGTATCGATAATGCTCGTATGTTATCAATAATATTGAAACAAATGTAAATTTTGATATTTGCTCTCTAAAAAGTAGGTGTAGGTCGCACCCAACTTACAATTCACTCTTTGCGGTGAGGACTTCGGCCTTCCTTTCGGGACGACCGAATACGATCTATGATCCTCTAACTTTTAGACTGTGAGATGGTGATAACAAAAAAAAACCTGGCTAAGTTTCTTGTCTGGCTCATCTTAGACCAGGGCGCGTTTGGAACCCTCCTATTCACTTTTAAGTTAACGAATACAGCTGTTATCACTATCACTAACATTAGTGTAACATGTTAACGACAAGGCTGCTTGGCAGCAGGCCACTCCGCTCTCATCTCTCACAAAACAGAAAAATTCGAAAGATTGTTAAACTTTAAAATATGTTGGAAAAGAGCAATCTGCTGAGTTTCTTGCCGGCTCTTCTCAGTGGAATCTGCCTTCCGAACCGGTGGTAGAGTCACTACAAACAGACTGACTTGACGTTTCAAAAGTGCTTATTAATTAGGCCTACTTGAAATAAATGAATTTGGAATTTAAATTTGAATTTGTTAAATGTATGAACGCTTCATAAGTGCCTGTAATAAGGTCTACATGAATAAAACATTTTTGAATTGGTATTTGAATTTTACAGTTATGTGCATTTTTATTTTAAGCAATAAGAATATTTCTTAGTTTAACGGTGAATAAATCCTGCATGCGTGAGAGCTATAACGTTTTCAAAAGGCATGTGAAGTCCATTCCACGCTTGGCCAGGGTGGTGGACTACGCCCTAAACCCTTCAGCACGGCTAGCATGGGCAGGAGACCATTATATCCCCAGGGAAATATATAAATTTATATTCTCCCAACTTTATCAACTTTATCAACTCTCAGAGCACTGGCGCACAAGTAGAAATAATATCCGAATAATATACGTGTATTAATAAACGGGGGTGAACTTTTCCTATTCCACGTTCCAGTGAGTAAGCAGGTGGGCACGTTAATTATATCACTTGCCAGAATATAATCGGGGGATATAATTTTTATCTCCCGCCCGTGCTAGCCCTGCTGGTACTGAGAGGAGAACCGTGCCCTGTAGTGGGCCGATAACGGGTCGATAACGATGAGTTTATAAAATCCACAATTCCACACTTTAGCTGACAACCTCACTAGCTCAGTGTTTAGCGTTGTGGTTTATAAGAGAGCTTTCGGGTTCGAGCCCTGCACGGAGACAGGAGATATTTTTCTCCCCGGAAAAAAAAAATGATATCCTCCCCAGTCGCGTTCACAGTGGTTTTGACCAGGATGTTCTAGGCAAGAAGATGGTGTAAAATAGACAAATTGTCGTCCATATACAATTTATATGATTTTTTTTTTAAATATGGTAGGCAGTGCTTTTGTGCACGTATGAAGTGCACGCCACCGTTTCTCCCACAGCTTTATCCAGTCTCCGAGCATTGGTGCAAAAGTGGAAATAGTATCCAAATAATACGTGTAATAATTTATCACAAATATAATTGAGGGAAAAGTATATACAGTCAAACCTGGATAAGCGAGAGTTCAAGGGAGCACAATCTTATTCTCGCTTATAGAGGTTTCTCACTAACCCGAGTTTCTCGCCAATGCAGGTACATGGGTAGCGTTTCTCTCTTATAGAGGTACGCAGCAATAACAAGACATATTCATGCACTATGTGATTTAATTTTATTTAGAACTTATTTACATTTAAAAAAATCCGTGTATTTCGTTTGGGTTTCTGTTTTTGTATTTTGAATGTTTTTCTCTCACTCATAATTTTTGTCGAAAATTGCTTGCTCGACTGTCGCTTATAGAGGTATGGATAAGTAGCAGTCTCACTTACGGAGGTCCGTGAGGGAATAACGACTCTCTCTTACAAAGGTTTTGTTTCTCGCTAATAGAGGTTTTGGGAGCTTAAAATCACGGGTCCTGGCTATTACTCTCACTTATAGAGTTTTCTCACTTATCCAGTTCTTACTTACCCAGGTTTGACTGTAGATGGAAAGAGGAGACGAGGACGTCCGAGACCGTCTTTTGTGGGACAAATATAACGAAAGGTGTGCGTGGAGTCTTATAAAAAGGTAAAGGAGAAGGCCATGTATAATTGTCTCCTGCCCATGCTAGCCATGCAGGACCGTGGATTTTGGATCTAAAAAAAAATCAAACAATCTTCCTAAAAACACCAAGTCGACAGTTTACTTTAATGAGTTGAAGTGATGACTAAAAAACTAGAAACAATGAGACACTAAGGTAAGGTCGGACACAATGTACTTTGTAAATTCGGTATATTTCGAATATATTTTGTATAGTTAGCAGGTGCGGCCACGCTATCTTTGCGAACAACGGTAAAATATTAGTGATATAATATCACTTTATGATTTCGTGAGATAAGAAAAAAGTGCAATTATGTACAAAGATAAAATATGAATCCACTTGGATTCAAATACAAACCTAATAAAAAAAACGTAGATTACGATTAAATTCAAAAGACAAAGCAATAAAAAGGTCAGGTCCAGAAAGTTCCAAGTGGCTCTAAAGAACGAAGTAATTCTACGCTAACCTGGATGTCAGTCATTACAATGATTCGAAGGAAGCCCAAATTAAGAATACAATGGAGACCAGTAGCACCTTACGTACTGCAATACCACTAAGATAGCTGAAGTTTATTTATTGGAACATGTTTTTAAATTCAGAATTTAGACCAGGGTCGATAATTTTTGAAACCAAAAAAAATAATAGTAGGATGAAACCCATTAAAAAAGGACGAGATTATAACAAAAATGGAAGGAAAAATAATTTACGGGCGATCTGAGGTCGGGAAGTGAAAGGACTTTATTACCTACAACTTTGTCATTTGATTTTTTTCCATAGGACTTGTAGTTTTGTTGGAAATTGCGGTTTCCGGCAAAACGCCGTTTCTTACCCTTAAAAACTCACCCCCTTCCACTTTCCGACCTCAGATCGCCCGTAAATTATTTTTCCTTTCATTTTGTTATATTCTCGTCCTTTTTTAACGGGTCTCATCCTACTATAATTTATTTTCACTGTTTACCATTTTAAAAATTATCGACCCTGGTCTAATCAGATTAAATAGGATTAAAAATTCATTTAGGTTTTTTGTTATCACCATCTCACAGTAATTTTATTTAGCTATGAAGCTAGAGCAATGCACACCCAAGCTTTTTTATCGTTTAAGTAATTCTTAATATTATAATAGGATTTTTCTGTAAGCTTACGTTTTATATAAACTTTGAACTTATTGAGAGACATCTCAAATATTTCACCGGAATAAATATACTACGACAATACACACGTCGCCATCTAGCCCCAAAGTAAGCGTAGCTTGTGTCATAGCTACTAAGATAGCTGATGATTACTTTTATGAATGTAATCATAAATACTTATAATATTCAGATAAACACCCAGACACTGAAAAACATCCATGTTCATCACACAAACATATTCCAGTTGTGGGAACCCACTGACTTGGACTCAGAAAGCTAAAAAAGTTGCCTATGTTACTCGCCGACCATTAAATTGACTCTTTGCCAAAAAGGAAGTGCGTGAAGAATGGACAAAAAAACAAACACATGTCCAAATTTATAATATTAGTAAGGATGAACCTTCCAAATGTCAATGCGTGATAAAACACTGAGTATTCATTCCGATATCATTCCTCGTTTATTCCTTAGGCCCTAAAATCCGAAGATCGTATCCAAAACTTCGATACACACTTGGCCGGAGTAGATTAGTTTACAACGCGGAAGATGTTCACGTCATGATGATGTTTGTAATTCTATACTCGTTCCGGAGATGAGGGATTAAGTATATAATACAAGTACGTGTATCTGTGCGGTTAGCTACCTACGCTGGAAGTTGGAACCTCGTTGTATAAGTTAATCTATTCAACAAAAGTCTTTCTTATAATCATTACTGATATTATAAATTTTTTGTTTGTATATTTTGTACTTGCACCTATTACTTAATTGTCACAGTTTAGATTTGTAATCTAGATTTGGCCATATTTTAGTAATAAGATAAACCCTTAACCAAAATAATTTGTAACGCTGTTGGATTACTAATAAATAAATAAATAAATAAATATTGAAAAGTGTGTTTTATGACGACTTTAAAAAGGAGGAGGTACTCAATTCCGACATATTGTTTGTTTTGTAAAACTTATTTCATACTTTGATTCACGTTCGTTGTGACCTTATATTTTACGTTACGTTAGCTTATATTAAGATCGGTTGATATTTTGCGTATCATTTCACGAAACAGGTAAGGGGCGTTGAAAATATCGTCTTGATTGACAGTGGGCGTTAAAACTGATAAGGATTATTTAGATAGTTATTTATATTTTCTCACTGAACCCCTAGAGTAATAAAACCGGAAGAAGGCCTCCCCGGTGCAGTGGTGAGTGCTGTGTGCTGTTTCAAGTGGGTTCGATTCCCAGCAGTGCCAATTTGAGTGTACATAATTTCTGAATTTTCTCTGGTCTGGTCTTATTTCTGGTCTCTGACCTCGTGATCTATCGTAGCTTGCCACTAGACCAACGAGACAGTTTGTACTGTTTTTAGTTAATTTCTAGAATTTTTTACGTAATATATAGACTAGAGCTTGAATGCAATTATGTACACCTGATGTTAGATGACGATGCAGACTAAGATGCAGCGAGACGGTGGTTAGATGATGCCTTTTCAGTCTTGATATAAAGGTACGCATATTACAAGTAAACTGTAGTGGGGACAACTAATGCTGGAAGGGTATTTGAGGTATTTGCGATGCGTATCAGAAACATGGATGCAAAGCTTTTAATACGTGTCCATGGTATATCAATCTTAGGTGTGCAGTAAAAAAGCCACTCACCATTGACCACTATGTGATAATAACCGTTTACCGTAAAAATCTAGTATTTTCTAAGAAAATAATTCAAATTCAAAATTCATTTATTTCAAGTAGACATTCACACTTTCATTTATTATAAGCACTTTCGAAACGTCAAGTATGTCTGTTTGTAGTGACGTTACCATCGGTTCGGAAGGCATATTCTACCGAGAAAAAGTCGGAGAGAAACTCAGCAGTTGCTCTTTTCCAATATAATTTTACAATTTAACAATCACTGTTGACATAGCACGGCCTATATCATCAGAATTGTCTTCATTTCTATCCCTCTTTAAAATTAGTGATGTATTATCTGCTACAATGTCACCAGTTTTACTGACATGGTGTTGTAGATCATTCATATACACTAAAAAAAGAAAGAGACCCAAACTTGTGCCCTATGGGACACCCATTATGACATTCGAAATCTTAATAAATTTTTATGTCTACTTATCCCCTCTTCCTTTGAAGCATAGGTAAATTGAAGAGTTCTATTCCAAAATGACTTAAATACATATATATTTTTTTAACTCTACTCTTTTTTGACTCATACGATGCCAAGATACCTTATAGTGTCTCAGTGATTATCAATAGTAATCCATATTTAAGATTACTACACATATTCCAAAACTTAAGTATCGATCAAATCAGAAATACTTGATAAACTATATGTCTAAAATACCGAAATACTATATCTGATCAAGATGTGCAAAAGATTTATCAGAGGACCGATTCGGCCGCCTTAAATACACATACCGACTAGCATAAAGTCGGTAAACACATAGGTAGCTAATCGATTAATCAGTAGATAGTTAGGTATTAAATCAACATAGCGTACCACGATCAATACTTGAGATCGTAAATTACAATAATTTCCAATATCTAACAATAAAGGCGTAATCTACTCGTGCGTATCAAGAATTTTGTTTATTGTCCTATTTGTATTGGTATCTTCTCTGCTATTATATAATTATAAAATTTGTTGTAGGTATTTACGTTATTTATTTATTTATTTATTTATTCCCATCTTACATTTTTGTCATTTCAGGAAAAAGTTATCCTAATACGACAATGCAGCATGTTATGTAAATTTTAATAATATATATAACTACTAGCTGTTGCCCGCGACTTCTAAGCTATCCTATCTCTTAAGTTGGACCAGACTGCTTACGGTGTGCCAATTCAATTTAAAATCGGTTCAGTAGTTTAGGAGTCCATCGCGGACAAACATCGTGACAGGAGATTTATATATATTAAGATATATAAGTATAACTATAGTGTATATGTTATGGTCGATGCAAGATTATTTGTAATTTTGACGAACTTGATCGGTCCTCTAAATGTTAGGTAATTTATCACCATCACCTTCCCAACGAGTCACACCTAAGCATGTCACACTGTGACTCGTTGGGATTTTTTTTCCCATCAAGTCACACTGTCTCTTAGCTGTGACTCGTTGGGAACCGTAATAAAAAAGGTTGCAACGAGTTACAGGTGTGACTCGATTGGATACTTATTCATTGATGATGATGATAGGTAAATTCGACAGTTTATTTCACGAGTCCCCATCGACAATTCCTAACATGAGTTGTGCCTTTGTGATGGCACAACTTATGATAGGTTAAATACTTAGTTACTAAATTTTCACTAAGGGGGTTAAAAACTTAGAATTCTAGGAATTGATTTTTTTATTTGAATCTGAACTTATAATAAAACTGTATATCCTCCTCCTTGTTTAGGATTGCAAATGGGGGACTCGCTGCCATTTCTTTTATCGAAAATAATAAAAAAAAATGGCAACGAGTCGCAGTGTGGCACGATTGGGTGTGACCCGTTGGTAACTCATAAAACCTATATGGTGGACAACGAAGCTGTGATAACAATAGCTAGAACTGTTAATGAATACTCAGAATCGTTTGATAAGTAATAAACTTGGTTAATATTTGCCTATTAAATAACTAAGAAAGAGGTTCAATTAAGGTGTGTCAACACTTTGCGCTTTAAGCTCTTTTAAAGACTTCGTACTAAAATGATGGCAAATAAACCATATGTGATAAGACCCTTGCACATATGATTAAACTTTGGTAGTCTTACATTTCATTCATGGATTTATGAGTTCATATTTCAGTAACTAACTGACTGACTATTGACATGAAATTTTGAACAATTATAAAATAATTCTTGTTCAACTTTATAGAAAATCAAAATACTATCGCAATTTAAATGTGCAGTAACGAAGTAAAATTCGATGTTTTACCGCAGAGTTTCTGACTAATCATCAAATAGACAAACGAATACCATCCCTTCTATCTTATCTCCCAAATATGCAAAGAAACGGTAACTTTATCTTTTGCAAACATACAGACAGTTGGCCTGTCTGTATATTAAATGTACAAACATATATTTCAAATATTTAAAAACCTATGTCGTATGTTTGTAGTGTTTTTATTGCAATTACGAATACAGAATTATTCACGGCGCGGAGCTAGATTAAATCTAATTTTGAGAAAGTTTGCTATGGCAAACTATAGCTATGTTTATATCTACCATGTATATTATCGACGAAAAATTCAATTGTACAAAAATCTCAAATTTTAATGTTCAGTGAAACTTGGAGGTCCGATAATGAGATAACTAGATAATGCGTTATAAAAAAACTTTCAATGTATTAAATATATTTTTTTTCTATTGTTAGTGTCGTTTTCTCTACAAAAGTGGAACAAGGCGTAAGATAAAATTTTCGAAAAGATTTCTATCTTGTTACGCCAAAGAAGTATAACTTCTAACGCGTGTACATAAGTACACACACGTTTTTGAGCAGCGCTTTTTATCATACAATTGATATTAATATTATCATATATTATAGAATTATCATATTCACCATCACACCATCGTACCTATCACGCGTATCATACATCGTTCTTTATCATATAATATGCTTACTACAGATTGGAATCTGGGCGGATACTACAACGTTCTTAAACATACCAAAGTCACATGACTTAAGCTCTATCAACCATCTACGCAAAAACGACTGGGTGTTATATGTTTGACGTGTCTGTATGTGCGTATGTCTACCTGTGGCATCGTATTTCCCAAACGAATAAACCGTTTTTTTATTGTTTTTTTGATGTTATACTTCTTTTGGCGCTTAGGGAAAATGATGAGAGTAAATTTTTACGATGCGCATGCACACCGTCACAAAAACCGACACCTTGAAGTTAGCTTTAAGGTTTCACAGTGTACACTTTGAATTGTGAAAGGGCGGGCTCATTCCGATAATTTAATCAATTCAATTGTACGAAAATCTCAAATTTTAATGTTGAGTGAAACTTGGTTGTCCTATAAAGAGTCCATTAGTGTTCCAAATTTAATTATGTTTATTTTGTCAATTTCTTTAATTATGTAGATTTTTTTTGTGATATTTAAGTAAACTTTATTCAACAAGATAGTGCGTTATAATAAAACTTTCAAGGTATTAAATATCTTTTTTTTATTGTTAGTGTCGTTTTTTCTACAAATGTAGGGGAAAATTTTTGGAAAGCTTTATATTTTGTTAAGCCAAGGAAGAACTTCAAACGCGTGTACATAAGTACACACACGGTTTCTTTTTTTGTAAGTTGAATTGGTCTGAAGTGTTCTTAGCTAGGTTTGATGAGAATTGGATCTAGATGGCCGTCGACACAAAATTAGATATTTTTCCAAAACTCATTCAATGTTAAATCCATTGCTTGAGTAGTAGAATAATGTTCTATATCGAAAGTGAGTTTTTTTTTATTTTAATTTATATATAACTAAGTTGCATATCCTTTTAGAGGCCTTTAACGGTAGTGGGTCCATACAAGAATAACAATTTAACATTATAATACATGTAACAATTTTATCTCTAATCATAACAAGTTAGTAGTTTTAATGATCTGTAATCATTTTGTATGGATTTAAATAAAGCTTATTATTATTATTATATAAGTAACTTATCTGACAGTTTCTAATCGCTGCAAACTAATCTGCCCCTCCATACAAAATTTCCAATGAGTATACAACCGATGGTCGTCGACCAATGCGTGCCAGTGATTCCTTACGGATCTGAAACGTGGTCTCTTACTATGGGTCTCATTAGATGGCACAGAGAGCCAAAATCTACGGTCCAAGCAAATAGCTCACCTGATGGTAAGTAGAAAACTACCTATAGGTAAATAGCGTATCACTTCATCAGGCATTGAAGTAACGAGCCTTATGTGCGTCTCACTACACCGGCAACCACTACAGAGCCAACAGCAGAAATAAACATGGCGGTAATACTTCCCCGGTAGAGCTTTGTCACAAAAAGTTCAATTATGACTAAAAATCATACAAATGGAAATATGATAATGTAATAGCACTCTAATAAGACGATCTCCGCTATCTATTGATGTCACGATACCACTCCTGTCTTTCAAAATTCAGTCGTAAACTGGCATTAAGCTGTCACAAATATAAATTTTATCTGATATTTCAGTTTATTCGCGTCATAAATAAAGTCGGCCCACACTTTGATACTAGGCGTATCCGCGCCATTGAGGAGATACGGTGAATCCGTGTTATCTGCGAAGGTAAAAAAAAAGTAAAAGGATTGCGTGACAGTGATCTAAGTAAGGCTGTGGTCAATAAAAGTAATCTGATTGGGGGAAACCAACGAACACAGAATATTATCGTTGGGTGAAACTACGCTAACTTTTTGGAGTTATACTTCTTTTGGCGCGTTAGGGAAAAATGGTTTGGAGATTTTTTTACGATGCGCGCGCACACCGTCACAAACAACCGACACCATGAAGTTAGCCATAGTCAATATTTTCGTTTTTCTAAAAAAGGTTTGACAGTTGACTTTTAATAATTCAAATAATAACTAATTTCTGTAGTTAATGTCACTTTTTTACAAATGTAGAATAAGGCGAAAGATAAAATTTTTGAATAGATTCTTATCTTGTTACGCCAGAAAAGTATAACTTCTAACGCGTGTACATAAGTACACAATCGTTTTTTTTAACGTAACAATTGACGTATCAAGAAAATTGACCACAATTGCAACTGGAGACAAATCTTTTCTTAAATATATTTCAACGGGTACATACTACGATAATATTTTTGGATGATGGTGGTGACTACGGGACTGCGTAGGTACGAGATGTCAAGTAGGATGTCACGGGTAGAATCTGACTACCCCCCTTGACTTTGACTTTGACTTTACAAATATATTATCGTGGTATGTACCCGTTGAACTATATTTAAGAAATTGAGACAAATCGTCTATAAACAGAGCAACTTCGCAAAGTATGCGAGGGACCCGTCCTTCAAAGTAGGTACCGGCCAGTGTCCATCAATCGAGACGTTGCTTCATGTGCCTTTGATTACACCGGCAATTGTAGCTGTCTCTTCAGGAACACAGCAATCAGCATATGTTCTGTCAGAATGAGAAGGGTTTAGGTCATAAGCCACTGCAATGGCCATGTGGACTTCACAATCAAACGCCTATTCATTTCTATTAATTATTTATCTATTTTCTAATCTAAGTTTCTTCATTTTATGTGTTTACTTTGTAAAAAATCAGTGTGTGCAATAAAGCTTTCAAACAAACGCCTTTGAGAACATTATGGAGAACTCTCAGGCATGCAGGTTTCCACATGATCTTTTTATTCACCGTTAAAGCATGAGCTATAAGATTTCAACTCATGCTGATTATATAACAGAGCCTAATGACGTCCAACGATGGAGGCAATTCACCTATTCGAAGCTGAGATCATTACTGAAGGAGTAATGAAGGAACGAACATAGTGAGAGAAAGCAAGTGATCTTTAATTGCATACTTAAAACGCAGATAACTCGGAAAAGTTACAAGTGCGTGAAGCCGAAATCCTTCATTGCACAACATATGAATTCGACCCGAATTTCAGTCATGTCAAATTGATATGTTCCCATGCTCAAAGTTTTAGGTTCGATTACGGGCTCTTACCAAAATTTTTAAAATATATTGAAATGTTCTGTCAAGAAATTTAAAAGAAAGGTTAGTAAAAATATTATAAAAAATCTGATTTAAAATAAAGTTTTGTCATAGCTGTGTCTAAAATGTGAAGATTAGGTAGTTAATTTGGTTATGCAACTATCTTAATTGAAATACATTGTTTACGTAAATACGTAATAACTGGCTATTAAATCATACTTTTTCGACGGGGATTGTGATTCATTTGTTATTACGAATTATATTCATGACTTGAGCATGCGCAGACTGATAGTTACAAGATACACTTGGTAGGCCTAAGCTAAATCCCTCTCTGCTATTAGTGGAAGCGACCCAGCTGTGGAACATTGTAATAAGGCTTTTGAAATGAAATATTTAAATGCTAAATATGGGTTAGATATTGGGGTTTAGGATATAAAGTTCCAACATATTCTGTTAATACATCAACATGCAAAATTTAAACATTAATAATAATCTTATTTGTTATCAATTATATTAAATAATGTTCTGAGATGTATAGTATCATATTAAATAATTGTATTAGTTATTTAATCACAACTCTAAGTTTTAATGTCAAATAAATACAATAAAAATAAAAATTTAATTAACACGTTTCACGTCACAAATTAAGCAGGAACCACAGATATTTCATGATACCCATAGCAGCTAAGGTATTCTGCGATGGTATAAAATGATCTGTCACACAACCATAGAAACAGTTTCCTTTTAAAGGTTTTCACGGGTAGTTTTTTTACATTTTTTTAAATTTTATTATATATTTGGCAGCTCATTGCGTAAGGCGATTTTAAAGTCTGTGCATGTTTTGATGATAATAATGATGCTTTGGAGTAAAGGTTTGAGGGTTTGGCGGATACAGGTTTGAGGATGAAGTAGTGAGCAATACAAATTGTTATTACACTATTCGGCCTTTATCAGTTTTCATACGTAATCTCTAACTGATCATCATCATCAACAGGGCAGGTCCTCTCTCAGAATGAGAAGGGTTGAGGCCATAGTCCTCCACACTGGCCAAGTGCGGTATGGTACGCTTCACACGCACTTGAGAACATTATGAAGAAATCTCAGGCGTGCAGGTTTCCTCACGACGTTTTCCCTTACCGTTAAAGCAAGTGATATTAAATTGCTCAAACTAAGAACGCATATAACTCCGAAATTATAGAGGTGTGTTCGGGGGATCGAACTTGGTCCCCCGCAAGGGAGACCGAAGCTTTCACCGCTCTACATCTAAGACTGAGAGTATTGATTAATTTGTACCAGGCGATCATAACTGAAGAGCACCATACATTTAAAAATCAGCTAACAAATGAAGCACATACAAGTCTGCGTTAACTCACACATACTTTCGAAGTTACCTGATAGCTTGTGTTTCATGGAAACTGCTTAAAATGCAAGAGACAAGTTAGAAGGTGAATGTGACATAGAAAATGACCGCGATGTGCCTAACGGTGCTTATGGTAATATGGTCATGTACTTATGTCGAAACACGATAATGAACCGTGTGAACTAAGGCTCTGAACACGCTTTTATGGCACTGGCATTTAGTGCCAGGCATTCTCAACAATGAAGTTGGGACCTAAACCTCTTCTTATAATCTGATGAATTCAATCTAGCTAGGCTGGCTGCTGGCTAGTCAGCCTAGCTAGATGCCTAGCAAATTATTTCTGTTTGTCCTCCTGCCCTGAATAATAAGTGCGGTCTGTCCCCCTGCTCCCGACGAGGAGACAGATCAATAATTAATTGGCGAAAGGGATAACGATGCTGAAAAGGGGTATTTTGACATCAACCATTAAAAGTATCACTAATTATCAATTTACAGAAATGATTTTGAAATTTCATATACACGGTGCTTTTTTTATCTTCGAACATCGATAACCATTATCTATCGATCTATCCGATCTACAGTTACTGTAAGCGTCTAAGCAGTATTCAAAATAATTGAAGTTTACTACATTAGTGAAAAAAAAATGAAACTTTAATTACTGCATGTAGAAATTTGGAAGACCATTATGAATTTGTTTTCTGGTGCATAAAACGACCGCAACAGAATAAAATTATACCGCCGCACCGCGCCACTTACACTGTTAGTAGGAAGCTTCATATCCACCAAACTATTAATTAAATTTTCTTAATGTATTATTTCTTGTCTATTATTTTTACAAATGAACAGTAAATTAAGTGAGTCGCTTCTGTAAGACAAAAAAAAGTCACCGCGATTTCAATAACCTAAAACAACCTAATTGTAATGACTTGAAAGCGCATTTGCACGTGTATGTGTGTGCGTATGAAAGTGTGTGTGAATTATTGTTCTAATATTATCTAGGGCTACAACGTACAAGTAAAACTACTTGTATCATAGTAATCGCTCCTTTCCGACTAGACTTTTAATAGACATACCTATAATATAGTGTGAGTTACAAAGTGTGTCAAGTTACTGATATTTAATACGAAGGTACAGTCACGTAAGCTTACCGCAAACTTAAACACATCAAAATTATTCGCAATATAGCATTACGGTGGTATTTCTGCTAAATATGACTAAGCTAAAAGAAAACGTGCCCAACTGGGACTGTACCTTAATCTTAGAACAATAAATAACATAGTAAAATATTATGGTGAGACGAACACTTTTTACGATAAAGTTTGCGTCTTTAGGAATATGATTCTGGTGATTAATCTTATCTTGTGTTTAAAGTTATAGTTTACTAGCTGTTTTTGATTTTCTTTTTTGATGTGGCATTAAATTTAGTTGTTGATCTAAAAAAACTTAAAGTATTCAGTATCGCTAAGCCTAAAATGAGGGGTTTACTGCTGTCCGCTGAGGAGTTCTGTCCTCTATCTCCAAGTTCCAACCACAGTTTAGGCAAAATTAAACACATATTATTACCTCTATAGTACAAAAATAATTATTTAAATCGGTTATAATTTGTCGGAGTTATGGTGTAAAATCGTCAAACACTCATCCCCCTCCCAAAGGAACCGAGCTTATTGTCGGCATAAAAAGTATCCTATATTACTTTTAACACTTCGACGAATATGTGTACAAAGTTTCATGAGGATCGGTTCCGTAGTTTTTGCGTGAAAGATTAACAAACAAACTTACATTGACATTTATAATATTAGTAGGGATGTGCGTTTAGCTTCAGGCGGACGGGCGTGATTACGAAATCTTGTAGAATTCATCAATAGCCTATAAAAGTCCAATGGTCTTTCCCAAGAGGGTTAGCCCATAACACCACGCTGGGCAGACGGTTTGGTGAACGCAGTAGATGGTAGTGGTACCACATAGGACGCTGCGGCCAGTTCTCTGTACGTCCGTCCGTACGTCATAGTTTTAACGTCATACGGATACATAGATTCTGTGCATAGGTATGGTATTCATGAGGGAGCTCATTCATCTCCTGCTTTTAATAGAGCTAGATTTTAAACATGCATACGAGCGAAATTCATTTTATTCAGTCAAGGAATTTTTAGTGCACAAAAATGTTTGACTAGTTATATAAACCGAATTACCAATCCTCAATATTTAGACGTCGATGTGAACGACTAAATATGCGTGAAACACATAATGATAACATCTATATATAAGTGTTTAGGACCTACCATATTTTTGCTAATTACGAATTTGAATTTCAATTTTACGACACCCGCAGGAAACATTTTGGTAAAAACTGTATTCTGATCTGACGTCACCGCACAACCTACCCCAATATGGTGCGTGCTGCCGCGTGATTAGGTACAGATGTGCGTTTAGCTTAGCGAAAGGGCGCAATTAGGAGATCTTATACAATTACGGAATGCTAATAGGCTCCGTCGCGTCGTCCTTTAACGTCGTGACGTCACCGAGTGGAAGTGACTTGACAGTACCGACTCTCGAAATGTATCACACGATCCGATAAGATTATGATAATGTCTCATATTTTCGTAGTAACACTTTTGGCGTCAATTGAGGAAATTAATTATAATGTAAACAAGTGAGTGTGGTGATTGGAACTTGCTTTTGCAGTAACATTCCTTTAGTCATAAATCAATCATCATATAATTAAAGATGTGCCGACTATTCGGTTAAGACTTTTCGACCACTATCGTAGTCGACTAGTCGGCGATTTCGTAGATTGGATAAATATTCCCGACTATCTAGATTCGTAGTTGTATGTATTTCTTAATAAAATAAAAAAAATACCCTTCAGACCGGAAAAAGGGCCATCACATTGAAAAAAAAATTTGAAAACGTTTGACCGTGAAGGCCATCCCTGCAACTTCCCGCCAATTTCATACTTAAACGCTTGAAATTGCAATTATGACGTTTTTGAGCTCTTCGAGCTCAAAAATCTGATAGAAGTTGGATAAAACGCTAGTTTTCAAATTTTCAAACCGCAATAATTTTTGAATGAATGAATCCATTTTAACGCGGCATTCAACATTCATCCCAGTTTTTCAAGCCTTACAAAGAATCTTCAAGTTTCAATAGATCGAGCGAGGAATTACGGAGTTATTCCGAAAAAACACTTTTTTCGGTTTTCTTTCGTTCACGATATCCCTCGAATGAATCAATCGATTTAAACCGGACTGGGGGCGATCGACGTGTTTTTTTTTAGGTTAAGAGCTGATTAGTTTTTGGAGTTGATCGATCAAGCTGTTTAAAAGTTATTCCAAAAAAAAAACATTTTTAAAAATTCGGAAAATCCTTAGATCGGAATCGGTCCAAACACACACACACACATACACACACACACACACACATACATACATACACACATACACACATGCAGACATAGTGACAACCTCGCGGAGACAGTTTATTTCATTAGCTTACGACTAGCCTCTAATTAAAGTTTGGCATAGAAACAGATTAGTACCTATCCACAACTTTTACCATAGATAATACTGTTAAGTTTTACTTTCTAAATTAGCGAGATTCATGTACCACAGAGCAATACACATAAAGAGAGATGCACTGCTGCTTGCGGCATAGACAGACGGCAGTGGAAGAGCCAAGTTACGAACGTTAATCATTATAACCTCGTGCTTGACCACTATCTCATCTAATAGAAAATGTCGACTTGACCGAATTTAGATATGTGAGACGATTTTCAAAACATAATGACCTAATATTTTTTGAAAATCGTTCTCCAGATTGCACAAAATATCTAATCACATTTAACTAATTGCACTATTATTTATTAATGCGGTATGTGATTATTCTTCATTAACTTAATTTATGAGACTACTGCCGGTTTTTTTTTTTAATTAATTTTTAATTTGAAATTGAATATAGATGTCTATATTCAATTTCAACAATCATTTAGGCAACGCCTAGGTTTAGTTAAAACGGGAATACTTCTTATCAAGGGAATACGAAAAGCGCTTGATGCAATTTGCAAGAATATTGAGAATACAGAGATCAAAACCATGTCTTGTAGTTTTAAAACCATTGGTAATAATAGATTACTAAGCGGTACTTTAATATAAACTTAGCTATTTAGGTTACTGTCTGTATTCATTCATAAAACGATTATTATTAAGAACAGCCTATAATTTAAAAATAAACAACTGTTATTAAGCACTCAGCACTGGTCGACCGACTAGACTACTTAAATGTCATTTAGTTCAACAGAAGTTTACGTAAGATAACGTAATACTAACTTCGGCCAACACTGTTATGTCAGCTGCCTTGAATAATGCATACAATATATAGGTAACTTATGAAAGATTTAAATTAAAAATGTTGGAGCTTTCCTAATCCCCGTTTAAATGGGGTGTCGAATACAATAGTGTGCCCTAGCATTATAAGCAACCCGCTTGTAGTTGCGTATATGTTCGTGGCCTGCGTTGTTGGACAAGACATTTCATTAAAATGACTGTTTCCATATTGTTCATATTGTTAATCGAACAACCAGTTTCGGAAACAATAACGATAGCTTGAAAAACTTCTTTGGTATTGTATGGCTACCAAAAAATCACCACATGCCACATTGGCATCTCATCGGCAACTCGTTAAATGATGCAATCAATAGATAAGTGCGTATTTAATTGTGCCCGCCGTCCGTAATGCCACGAGTAATTTTAATGCTTGTTTTGAGATGCGTAGCTAGCGGCGGCGGCGGCGGCTACCAGATGACGCCACGAATATAGGTGGAAATAGGGTCAGTGCTGTGTCGTTGATCCGAGTGAGGAGCCCAAGACTGCGACTGCGTGCGCGGGGGGCACGCGCCCCTCGTCCCCCACCCACCCTCCTCGCCAGCCCCCCGCACCAGCCTCGCCCCACCAGCATTCCGCACTCGACACGAGGGCGAAGCGCACGCCCGTCTCCTCGATTACCGCGATCGACGCGCCGCGCGCCCGCGGCTAGTTCAACCGCCATGTTTGACGTTTTCGGCTCCGTGAAGGGCCTTCTCAAGCTCGACTCTGTGTGCATCGACAACAATGTGTTCCGCCTTCACTACAAGGCCACCGTGATCATCCTGATCGCTTTCTCGCTGCTCGTCACGTCGCGGCAGTACATCGGGGACCCCATAGACTGCATCGTCGATGAAATCCCGTACGCTGTTATGGATACCTACTGCTGGATCTACTCGACGTTCACGATCCCGAATCGACTCGTAGGCCGCGTGGGCAAAGATTTCGCCCAGCCCGGCGTTGCGTCTCACGTAGATGGACAGGACGAGATGAAATATCACAAATATTACCAGTGGGTGTGTTTCGTGTTGTTCTTTCAAGCCATTCTTTTTTATGTGCCCCGTTATCTGTGGAAGACATGGGAGGGGGGACGTGTAAAAATGCTCGTGCTGGATCTGAATTGCCCAGTAGTCGGCGAGGATTGCAAAACGGATCGAAAGAAATTGCTAGTCGACTACTTTTATACGAACTTACACACACAAAATTTTTACGCCTTCCGCTTCTTCATTTGTGAAGTATTAAATTTTATAAATGTGGTAGGGCAGATCTATTTCATGGACTTTTTCTTGGACGGTGAGTTCTCGACGTACGGCCGAGATGTCGTTCGCTTCACGGAGATGGAACCCGAAGAGAGAGAGGATCCTATGGCAAGGGTGTTTCCTAAAGTGACCAAATGCACCTTCCACAAATATGGTCCTTCGGGAACCGTGCAGAAATTTGACGGGTTGTGCGTGCTGCCGCTGAACATTGTCAACGAAAAGATCTACGTGTTCCTTTGGTTCTGGTTCATCATCCTGTCAATCCTCAGTGGGATCTCGTTGATCTACCGTGCGGCTGTCGTAGCAGGCCCGAGGGTGCGTCTGTACCTCCTACGGGCGCGTAGCAGACTCGCACCACAAGAACAAGTCGAGACCGTAGCGCGCAAGCTGCAAATTGGAGACTGGTTCGTGCTGTACCAACTGGGCAAGAACATCGACCCGCTGATCTACAAAGAGCTGATGGGCGACCTAGCGACGAAGTTCGAAGGCAAGGGAGATGTGTAGCTGGTGTAGCGGCCAGTGCTGGTGACTGCAGCGCGCGGGCGGGCGAGCGCCGCTACCTGCGCCGCGCAACAAAGAGCGCCGGGAGCGGCCGCGCGCCGACATTCCATTACCTACACCCGATGCGGGGAACGACCTCCGTCGGACCAGTCATTGTATTCCAGAACCGCTTTAAAACTCTTTTATATTACTGATATAAAATTATGTTAGTTGTTACCTTCTCCCGGGCGACTTCGACTGATGCGCGCCGATGTGCGCGTGCATTTAGACTAAATTTTTTAGAGCATGTTTACGTTAGTCGTAGATAAAATAGATAGATCTCGTGCCTTCGTTTTTGTATTTTGTATTATTGTTTGTGTGCGAGTGAATAGCGTTGAAGGGACGTCTCATTGTGATATGTAATTATTATTATATCTAAATTAAGTGTTTATCGTGTACGAGATTGATCGAGTGAGCGCCGGCTGGCTTATTCCTAAGTTTTAGATAGTTATCTAATGTAATAATATCTGTGTTATCGAATGTTATACTCGATACGATATTGTATAAAGCAATAATGAACTATTAGTGTTAAGAGATCAGTTATAGAAATTGGTTATCGACAATAATGTAATTTTTTTACTATTCGATACACTTGTACTATACATTTTATACTGACGAAATCGAGTCGATTATGGTTGATATTTTCTGAATATATTTACTGCCACATTATATATCTGTTTTATTGATGCATTGACAAAAAACTAAAGTAGTCTGAATATCTAATACCTAATTGAATCAACACAAAGCATCTTTCAAGAGCATAACTGAATCACCATGAATTGTTATTTTAAACTAGTAACGCCATCTGTTATGATTTACTCCAAGTTTGAAGATTATAGAACAAGATAACCTGCACGATACGACAGATGGCGTGAAGAACTCAAGATTGTTAGTGAACGGCTTCTGCCCGTGAATTTGTAAATATATTACGACAATACACACATCGCCATCTAGCCTCAAAGTAAGCGTAGCTTGTGTTATGGGTACTGAGATGACTGTTGAATATTTTTATAAACAATATACATAAATACTTAGAATATACATATAAACACCCAGACACTGAAAATCATTCATGCTCATCACACGAACATTTTCCAGATGTGGGAATCGAACCCACGGCCTTGGACTCAGAAAGACGGATCGCTGCAAACTGCGCCAATCGGCCGTCAAATCATTTAGATCCAACTTGAATAATTTGGTATAAAGTAAAAACAAGTCAGACGAGCAAACTGTAAATGTAACTTAAAGGGGTGTATGCCATAAAGAAAATTAAATTCCACATCACTTGTGATCCTTGCCACAAGGTTTGGTTTTTTTGTGTTTGTATTATCATAATATTCATTTTTCGTATATTTTAAAAACGAATTCATATAGTTTTAATCTCTCAATTGTCAGTTTCCGGGTCCCCTAAACTTTACGATACGCCAAATGGGTGTCGTAACTTTAGACGGCACTTAACGTCGTTAGCCATCATAAAAGATTTCTTGAAACGTTTCTTTACTCTACGGATCACCTAAATATTCGTTTTTTCTTTTTAGTTTTCCTAATCCTATGGTTGCCGATATTAGCGATAAGGCCGCCTCTTTTATGCTTCATTCTTCAAGTGTTTCTTCTTTTTTTTTTCGTTTGTCTGAGTGGTGTACAAATAAAGAGTATAAATAAATTAATAAACGTGCGAGCCGTCACGGGACGCCTGGGAGATGTGAAACATCGAAATTATTTTCTGTAAGTTATTGCAGATATTGCATAATGAAAAGATAAAGCATTACAAATTTGTTCCACAAATTAAAAAAAATACAACCAAAGGGATAACCACTCATTTTTGTAAGTCGGTTAATTATGACTGTTTTATTACAAAATTAATATTCATATTGTTACATACAAAATACAAAAATTCAATTATATGGCGTGGGGTTGCGTCGCCATGTCGCCACGCCAAAAAGGTTCAGGTTTACCGTCCGCCTATAGATGTTTCAGATCAATAATTAATAACAAGACATCTGATTAAGGCTATTCCTAGGTTAAGTGAAGTCGGGCATAAGACAACGAGGTAGTTAAATAGCTACAACGAAAGTCATAAAACCTAAGTTCTATGAAGAGATGGTACAACAAGCTTTGACTGGCTTGTTAAGTTATTTTATGGGACCCTCAAACAGGCTCTTTGTTTACTCTGGACTCCAGTGAGCTTATGATAAACGGCTAAGACACCGGGAGGTATCTATGAGTCGTTCGAATTCATGTAGGACTGAAGTGTATCGATAGTGCAGTCGTATTTATATCAAAATACCCACCAACTCAATGACATGTAGAAGAGAATAGAAGAGAATGAATACGGAGATAAATAAATGATTGAATATATTATGAGACTTAAATTAAAAATTTAATGATGTAAGTTTATTGTTTAAATAAAATAAAGCAAAATCTAGCCCGGCGAAGCGGGCTGGGTACGCTAGTTATTTATAAAATACACACATCGTCATATAGCCCCAAAGTTAGCTTGTGTTATGGGTACTAAGAAGACTGATGAATAATTTTAAGAATAATATACATAAATACTTATTAAATACAGATACACATCCAGACACTGAAAAACATTCATGTTCATCACAGAAACATTTTCCAGTTGTGGGAATCGAACCCACGTCCTTGGACTCCGAAAGCAGGGTCACTGCCCACTGCGCCAATCGGCTTCACTTTTGAAACGACCTGGGTAAGATTTTGCATGAAGATAGCTTGTATCCCAGAACAACTAATATTCCGGGAATACCTACCTAGTACTACCTCTTTTAAGCGATTAAAAAAAAAGTAAAACAAACAAAAGGCAAAGTCGAACAAACAATAGGCAACTTGTAAAAGAAACCCCATATTCATATCTTAACGTATAAACGTTTAAGTATATAATTACAACATGGCACATTATAAACTCAAACTTCAATCTATCCGAACTTATATCCCATTGTTAATTAACAAAGAGAGAACTTATTCAATCTTGCCTTGACACTTCTGTCTCTACTCCTCTGGACCTCTATTTTTCCCGCCATTTTATATGACCTTCCTTTTTGATCTGGGTTCCTGTCATTTTAAATTTCTATTCCAACTTAGGTATACCGACCATAGATTATGCATAATTTTGACCAGTCTGAACGAAGATGCCTTTTTATTTTTAACCAAATGTACATACAATGGCAGATTTGCTAACACTAGTAGTACATATTTTTTATGTGTTCTATTCAATACTATAGTTTTATATATTAAAATAAGATGGGAGGAATTTGTAAAAGAGAAAATGTGACTGCAATAATTTTAACGAAGCAAAAATAAACTTGCAGTGCAGTACACTAGACTACATAAAATTCATTGAAAGGAAATTGTATACTATTTTACAATAACTTTTTATTACCGGTTGATATATTGGGGATGTCTCTAAAAAAGTTCAAAGTGCTTTAGTTGTAAGTTTACGAATGTATTTAGTTATCCCCATCGCTACTCACTGCTATGTACACATTTTGTATCGCTGTGACCGAATACGGTTAGGATTGATTGATAGTTTTATAGCGCACGCCAATTGAGTATTTGTTTTTCAATTTTACTAATTCGGGTTACATTATTATATCCGCGTTTGTATTTGGTTAAGTTTTTAAATAAGTTAATTTTTAAGTCGGGGAAAATCGAGTGTAGTTTTTTAAAAGATTTCTACCTGCTGGAATTCGTGGCAGTAATTCCCTTCCTATGTTCAAGAGTCGTCTGAAGGACTATTACCTCTCTTTGAATGATGGCATTTGAAGTTGTTGCTTTATTATTGTTTGTAAATTATGTATTAAAATAAATATTTTGGTATTTATGTAAATATACATTACAACACTCTTGGCACTATCCCGTTCTCTTGCTGTAAGTCCTGTCTACAAAGGTTGCCTGTAAGAGATTGCTTGCAGCAATAAGGCCGCCTTTGCATGTCTACATTGTTTACTGTATACTCTTTACCGTTTCTTTTCCCGTATGTTATACGTATAACGTGCAATAAAATGTTCCTTCTTCTTCTTCTAAGTCTTTTTTATTTTTATGTTCAGTTCTTAAATTTTTTTAAAGTCGCGATCATTTCTATGTTAAATTTCGGATTGTAAGATAAACACGGGCCAAGATCATTATCCCTAACCGTAACTAGTATTATTTCTGTAGCAATAGACGAGAACAGCAAGAAATAATTGTGTCGTAGTTGAAATGCTAGCCCTACTGTAGACAGACAACGGGAAAACCGAATGGTTTCCGCGGGATTTTTAAAAAGCATATTATTAATCAAAGTGCTTTCACAAGATCCTCAAATAGGCTGTTTGTTGGCTCTGGACTGGACAGTGCAGTCCGCAAACAATAGTTTTCTTAGAAGCGCCGTTTTGTCTACAAGCGCAACACAAAGACTGTGTGTTTTTTCACTCTTGCCTGCGGCGTTCGAAGTTTCTTTATTTGGATACAGGCAAATAACTCTGTTGAAAGAAACCTTTGTAAATAACTGCCTTGTTGTTGAAGTAGTTACTTAGTATGTTTAAGATTCACGAGGATCTGTATTCTGTTCTAGATCGAGCCAAAGGGCTTTTTTTCACGAAAAGTTAGCCCTTATCTCACCTGTACGGATAGCTTGAGCAGGATATAATTTTAGTCACTCTCCGAGCATGGACGCGCGGTTGCAAATATTTCGAATCGAATGGCGCAGTGGGCAGCGACCCTGCTTTTAGAGTCCAAGGCTGTGTGTTCGATTCCTACAACTAATAAATTTTTGTGTGATGAATATGAATATTTTTCAATGGATGGTGTTTATTAAAGTGTATCTGTAAAAATATCAGCCATCTTAGTACCCATTACACAAGCTACGCTCACTTTGGTGCTAGATGGCGATGTGTGTATTGTCGTTAATTATTTATTAAATAATACGTAAATAATATACTAACGTATTTTAAAAAAACGTGGGTAACTTCTCCTTTCCCCTGGTACCGTGCTTTGGCAGGTGTACACGTTTATTTTATACCTTCCTAGTGGATATAATCGGGGGATAAGTTTACATCACCTGCCTATTCTAGCCAAGCTGGTGGTAAATGGAGATGTAGTCTAAGATGGCAGCGGGCTTATTTTATATGACTATGGCAGTTATATTAAATCAACACCCCTAATTGATTTCTGAGCGGCATCGTACCGATACGCTAAATCGCTTGACGGCACGTAGCAGCAGTAGAGAAGTATCTAGCCCCTGCCTCCTACCAAAAATATGGTGGATCAATGCGTTAATCACTTTATTTCTCTTATGTAGTAGTAGAGCGTTTAGAGACATAGAAAAAGATCTTGTCCAGGGAAATATCACCATCTGGATGGTTTTCCACTAACTACCAGGTGCTTGGTATATCAATTATTACTGTATGAATAAAGAATACATACAAGTTGATACAACAATATATATACCCTAGCTGCATCACACATCCAGGCCCGTCAATGGTGCGGCTGCTACCAGTGCCGAGCAGGCCCAGAGGCGTAAATTTGAAAACCTGGTAAGCAGTTTCATTTTTGTGCCTCTTGGAGTAGAGACTTTGGGGCCGTGGGGTCCGGAGGCACGCGTTCTTTTAAAAGAATTATCGGAAAGGGTTATTGAGTCTACCGGTGATCCTAGAGCGGGCAGTTACCTTGGCCAACGAATTAGTTTGGCCATCCAAAGGGGCAATGTTGCCAGCATCTTAGGAACTGTGCCTCGCTGCGGTGGTGACGAAGACGATTTAGATATTATTTAGTTTTACATAGTTTATTTTAGGTTATATTTATAAAACTAATGTGAAAGAAATAAATGAATCATAATTCAAGTTGATAACTACCCCATTTGTGTAGAAAGTCGGTTTATAAAAGCTAGGTGTCCCCGATAACAACCTGGGGACGCTGTATAACTGAGACGCTTGAGGTTAATCTCTAACACTTCAGGTTGACGGACACAGGGTGTCACAGCACTGGGCATGGTACATCAATTATAAAACAAAAAGTCAAAGGTTGTCTGGAAGAGACCGCTTTAATGATAAGACCGCCGTTGCACGCTCTATTTTCTATTCTAAGTTTCGTCTGTATATATGTGTTTACTTTGTATAAAATGTGTGTGTGCAATAAAGATTTCAAACCAACACACAAAAGGGAGGCCTGTGCTGACCATTCCGACATTCAGTTTGAGTATCACGATAATTCTGTAATGATTATCTCAGCTCATCATCGCATTCAGTTTAACCGCGTTAACAGGAAGTAAATCTAAACGCTACTCAATGTCGAGGCCGCTTTTAATGTATCCGGCGCCTCTTAGTACAACAACAATTAGGCACATATACAACGTGTAAATGAAAATCGAAAAAAAACTTCCCAGGCTTTAGATGTACATTGTTAACTGTCTCTGGGACTTTACTGTAAAACGCTAATAGTTTTAGAGTGAACAAGAATTCCAGAAATCAGAAACAGCCCTAAAACAATCCATGAAAAAAAAAAAAACGCTGTTCCACTGCGGGTTGGCGGGTTTAACAATAACCTACCTATAGCTGTCATTTACACCATTATTGGTTGTCCAGAACAGATCGCTATGTCGCGATATGGCCGCTAAATTGTATGTATACTAATACCAGTGTATATATGTACTACGCTGTGTTGTTTTGCTGTTTTCTGTGTTATTTTGGTTATAGAATAAAAGTGTGTTTTGTGTGGTGATTGCAAGTCATATACCTATACAGTTTTCACCACCCCTTCTGTTCCCGCGGGTGTCGTACGAAACGACTAAGGAAATATAACGCTGAACGGACAGCAGAGGATTGTGCTACTATTACCTTCTACTGCGATCATAAACCCGTCTGCCCAGCGTGGTGATTATGTGCGAAACCTGCCGTTGGCTCCGGCAGCCTTTACTGTAAAGCCTTTACTTTCAACAAATAAGAGACAATCCATTCAGTCAATCTACCTAAACCACATGTTTTTTTTTATCCCACCATAACTTCTCAATGTCTGAACCTATTTAGATGTATTCGTATCTCATTGTTAGAATCCTAATACCTGCATCGGTAGGGATGACGAGGCTATATTTTATTTGTAGAAAATTCAATATGGCGGCTAAATAAGGCCATTTTAATATTTAAAAATTCGTTGCATTCGGCAGACAGTGTCTTTTCATTAACTTATTATAGTGCGAATTTAATTTGAAAATTATTATTATTGTAATAACTAACGGTTATTTTTCCCGTTAGTTATGACTGTAAAAATATTTTTTTTAAAACGGGTCAAGCTTCATGGAAATATTGTAATATGAGGCGCAATGTAAAAAAAACTTTTTTTTCTTCCTCTTTGAAATAGTTACTAACCTAGCTATCGCTCGACTTCAATATACAAAACATTACACACATGAGAACACATTGTTGATGCAAAAGTCATGAAAGTTAGGGTTGTCTGCATAGTAAATGAATCAAGGTTTAACTGCATACCAAGTTTCTAATACGAACCACTAAAATAATAATAATATAATAATAAATAAATATACTACGTCAATATACACATCCAGCCATCTAGCCCAAAGTAAGCGAAGCTTGTGTTATGGATACTATGAATGCTGATGAAATTAATACACATAAATACTTATAATATACAGATAAACACCCAGACACTGAAAAACATCCATGTTCACCAACACAAACACTTTCCAGTTGTGGGAATCGAACCCACGGCCTTGGACTCAGAAAGCAGGGTCGCTGCTCACTGTGCCAATCGGCTGTCAAAATGAAATAAAATGAAATAGGTAAATGAAATTGACTGAATTGCTGCTGAAGACGTGCTGCTAAATGATGTAGCGTTCCGGTCCGATGTCGCGTCGAAACCGATTAGGTGTATGACTGCCATACTTCCTAACAGGTACCATACCAGGTGAGATTGCAGGCTAACAATGTGAATAAAAAAAATACTAGCTATGTTCGCATATAGTAAAGGGAATAGTTGCCAACCCTAATCCAAATGCGTCAGCGGCAGGTGTCCGTCACTCGATACGTAGCACACAGCATTTGTATGACAAAGGTGAGAATGCGGGTTCTAACTTACACACATATCTCTGAGTTTGATGTTACGTGTGCGATTTGAATTGTTAATTGCATTGATGTCGTCCCGTCGAATAAAGTAAAATTACTATAGCCTAGTATGACTTTAGCCCAATGGTGTCAGTGGGCTATGTTTACACAGTAACATCTAAACAATAACAGCTATTCACACATGTAAAACATAACAAAGCATTGTTATATCCGCCACGCCGGTGTTACAAAGCGTCGTAAATACAATAAAAAGATAGGAATCATAAAACATGTGACTGCTATCGAGCTGAGATAATTGCCGCTTGGATGTTGACTGCCGTTGGTTATACCTATAAAGGCTAAGGCGTCGCTCACACGTAGACACTGTTGCGATCATACAACTCATCGATAGTAAATAATACAACGATCGGAATGATAAAACATCTGACTGATATCAAGGTAAAATAATTGCCGTTCGGGTGATGACTGTCAGCTGTTGGTTACACTTATGGCGGGAAAAATAGAAGTACAGAGGAGAATAGACAGAAGTTTCAAGGGAAGATTGAAGATGTTATCTCTTTGAAGTTAGTTAAATCTGTGCTATAAATTTTATTTAAGGCTTAGCGATACTGAACATTTTAATTTTTTTTAGATCTACAACTAAATTTAATGCCACATCAAAAAACAAAATCAAACGCAGACGAAGTCGCGAGAAACAGCTAGTTTGTTATAAAATAATATACAATTACTTTGAATGAATTATTAATTTTAAGTCCATGGTCTTTTAAATTGTGTGCATAAATTTTTATGTTCTGTTATGTTCTGTTCTGTTCTGTTCCGTTCCGAGATTTTCCAGCCCCACAATCATTGGTTACGGTTTCTTTTCTAGTTTCCTAGTTATACTGGACACTCACAGATTGTCGCACGAATTGTCCTATGTATAAGCGACTAAATAGAAACAATAAACAACAGTTTTATCTTCGCTATAAGGTAAGTTCATCTGGTGGTAAGTAATAATGCAGTCTAAGCGGATAAACCTGTAAGGGCCAGGGCTGTAGGCCAATTATATTAAAACTTTACACATCATCGGTTTTTGCGCGACATCTTACCGGAACACTTAATCGGTTAACAGCATCTTTGAACTTAGGGTGGCAACAAGAAACGACTGAAGCCTTCTTCCAGCTAGCCCAGAGAAAATTCTGAAATGAGTAATTCCAAATTTGGTTCCGATGGGATCGAACTCGGGACCTCACCAATGAGCCAGGGAGGTCGTCATCAGTACTAGCACTGGGCATCTGTTGTCGTAATCGCTTGTTGCAAGCGTTTTGATTTTATTGTGTCCTGTGTCGCTAACTAAGAAAAATATTGTTGCTTGTAAACGCCTTAATATGTTTCTGTATTGCAACGATTGACACACAATGGAAATATCTATTTTAAGTTGAAATGAATCGTGTTATCATGGACCTAGTTATCTGCACCCTGGCACCAAACTAATGTTTTTTTTATATTACACTACAAATTTGCTCTTGCCTGTAATCTCACCAAATGGTAACTTATGATGGACGGCAGTCTAAGATGGTAACGGATTGATAGTCAGTTTACTATTAGGGGTCATATACCTACTTAGTACAAATTATTATTTCATGGATGTCCGATCGCGATCATGTCTTAACATAAGAATATAGTGTTTATGTCCTCATTGGACCAGCGCCTTATCAAAAAAGCTGTCACCCATAACTGTACTATTAATTTACAGACTAAAAAACAAATCAAAATAGCTCAAAAAAACTTGAACCCCTAAGATGCAGAAAAAGACAATTTGTGTCATACACAAATTAAATTGTCTGTATCTAGGTTAAGTTAAGGGTCTGTGGTCACGGTTTGTTCCACAAAAAAAAGTCAAAAACATGCTAAAACGTTGACCTTAAATAATCAAATCACAGTGAATAAAATATTAAGTGAATTAAATAAAAATTGAAAGATTGTAATTATTACATTTACGGCTTTACGCGTGTAACAAAACAAAATGGCTCGTGGAAAGGATAAAAAGAAGTTAGTGTTTATGTTTTTAGGTTATGTCTTGTGTTATTTTATTTAAAAAAAAAATGTTTGTTGTGACCTGAGGTTTTGGATTGGTCAGTTTTAATCTAGCTAAAGCAAAACTTCGTATGAGGTTGTAAAAATTCTTAGTACCAGCAGCTGTTAGAAAATCGGTGGTGTAAACGTATCAGAGAATGTTAGGCCGCCCGTCCTGGATGACTAAAATTTGATTAAAATCGTGGGTCTACACACAACCGTCTCTCCTATTAGAAAGAAGACTAGTACATAGCAGTGAGACATTAATGGTTTGATGATGATGATGATAACTAGAGTATTAAAGTAATAAAACATAAAGGTGTTCTAAAGTTTGGTTGTTATTCAACAATATGAAATCTTAATTAAAATTAACAATAAAAAAGTATCAATTTTTGTTTTTGATCACCTCGTTTTTATTTGCAGACGTAAATTGGAAAAGAAGCAAGAAGGAGATGATGTGCCAAAGAAAATTCCTCATACACTGGAATCTCTCCGAGAAAAAGATGAAACGATGTTGGCAAATGTTGAGGCTGAGGAACAAGAGGAGGTAATTAAATTAAATATCTAGCGTGATAAGGTTATTTTATAATATTTCCAAAATCAAAATATCCATAGTGATCATGGGAATATGAATAGTGGAGAACAAGGAGTCTTCTTCTACTTCTATTATGGGCATTATATTAATAAACCAGTTTTTCAAGTGGTGGTCAATCTAGGCTTTAGACCAAATTTCAGAACTAGTTCTAGGCTTGATCTATGCTTATTATGCCTTAAAAGTTGAATTGTTAATGTTCTCTAATCTAATAATGGAATGATCTATCTGTCAATAAAATAACGTAATCTTGACTGTTTTGAACATTATTTTGGTGGCTAATGTGATAAACTATCTAAGCATATACTGTGATATCCTTATCCTTATTAAGGAAAATTGTATTCCCTGTGAATTTAAAAATGGTGAAATATTTCCTATTGTTGAAATATTCATCTCAACGATTATAACTATAACGTCATCTTGATCATCATCACATCAACCCATTTCTGGCCCACTACAGAGCACAGGTCTCCTCACACAATGAAAAGGGGTTAAGGCAGTAGTCCACCACGCTGGCCAATTACAAATTGGTAAAAACCTTTTAGAACATTATGAGGAACACTGAGGCATGCACGTTTCCTCACGATTTTTTCCTTGACCATTGGAGCAAGTAATATTATAATTACTTAAAACACGCATAACTTAAAAAAGTTAGAGGTGCGTGCTGGGATTCAACTGGGCGCCCAAAAAACCAGGTCGAGCTTCTACCTACTGTGTTATCACCGCTTCTATAACATGCAACACTGCTTGCCGAGTCCTAGGTTTTGATTCCCACAACTGAAAAATGTTTGTGTGATGAACCTGAATGTATTTCAGTGTATTTGTGTATATTATTCCTAAAAATTTTCATCAGTCATCTTAGTACCCATAACACAAGATACGCTTACTTAGGAACTAGATTGCGATGTGTGTATTGTTGAAGTATATTTATTTATTTTTTATTTCATTACTGTGGCAATAACTACAATTTGTTTGTTTGTTTACAGGCACAAAAAGATATGGAACTGGATGAAATGTCATCATACTTTGAGAACTCATATGAGCCAAAGGTTTTGATAACATACTCTGACAACCCACACTCTAAGACTAGAACATTTGGCAAGGAGCTCAGTAGGATGATACCTAATTCGTTGTCACGGTACAGACAAAGGTAAAATATATTAATATTTGGTTTAAGATCTTTATTTCTCAAAAGAATTACAAAAAATTCGCTTAGTTGAGAAAACATTAAAGTTAAAAATAAAACATGTTGTGAGCGTACACTATAGAAGATACATATAAATCTATAAAGCATAACTTAATGCAGCTAAACGAAAATGTGCGTACAATCTGGTAGTTTCACAAATATTACCAAGCAAAAACATACGACTTAAATAAAGATCATTGTTTACTGGAAACTACTTATACTGACATATTATTTATCAAGTAGAATTTTATTTTTTTCTTAAAAATAAACTTAGATTTAGCTTCTTTTATATCAGATGGCAGTATTATAAATCTGCGCTCCTTCAAAAATAATATTTTTGTCGCCATAAGTATTAGTTTGAGGTTTGTGATGTAATAAGAGGTGATTTGCCTGTCGTAAAGCCCGTTTTTGTACTTGAATTTTTTTTGTAAACGTTATTTAGTATTTTCCGAATGTATAAAGCAGTATTATAGATATAGGTTTGGCTAATATAAAGTAATTTTGTTTCCTTGTATATTATATTTGTTTGTGTTAGAAAATCATAGTGGAATAAGACTTTATGTAATTTATTTTGTGCTATTTGTATTCTGTTATATATATTTTTCTATTATTTAATAACTTTGTGATGAACCTTGGTAGGTTTAACAACATTAGACGCCTGCATGTACATGTGGTACATGCTGCATAACAATCAAAGGCCCTATCATACCCATATTGATGCTTGTCTTAGATTGTCAATGCAAAAGTCCAGAACTAAAGTGTGTTGCAACTAAAAAAAAGAAAGAAAGAATAAAAAATTTCTTTATTTAAAGTTTACTAGCTGATGCCCGCGACTTCGTCCGCTTTTGTTTTTGTTTTTCGAAAGGCATGTGCCTCATAAATGTGGCAGCACTTTATGTATTCAGGATAGCTAAGCCTGGTGTAAAATCTTCAAACACTATCATCCCCTCTCCCGAGAGAACTGAGCTGAATTTCGAGATAAATATGTGTACAAAGTTTCGTGATGATCGGTTTAGTTGTTTTTGCGTGAAAGCGTAACAAACAAACTTACATTTACATTTATAATATTAGTAGGGATTAATAGTAACAGTATTACATTTTAGGTTACATTTATGAATTTATATTAGGTTACATGTTAATTCAAAAAGGTTTTAGTTTACTTAGCCAGGTTAATATTTAGCTACGAAGTTAGAGTAATTAATACGTAAGCTTTTTTATGATACACGTAATACTTAATATTATAGAAGGATTTTTCTATAAGCTTAAGTTTTATATAATCTTTGAACTTATTCAGAGACATCTTAAGCATTTAGGTAATCTGCTATAAAATTATATACAATTACCCTTAAATGAATTACTAATTTTATGTAATATTAATATTGTTACAGTTCATTGATTAAATTCCAATTTCAAATATGTATTGATTATACACCGTTATAATTTTAACCTCTTAAAGACTCTGGGGCCCATTTTATATATTGCAAGAACAGCCCTCTTCTGCAACTGGTCTTTAGCGTTCCGATACCATGCTGTGTAGAAACCGTTTAGGGGTGTAGGTTTAACATAACTGCCTTGACGCCTATCAGGTTCTGTAAACATCTTAGATTTAACATCCTTTGTATTTTTTTGTTGTTGTATGTTTATGCAAAATGATGGCGCAGAATAGCCTGAGACAGTGAGAATTCTAGAAGAGGCCTATGTCCAAGGATAGTCTGACTAAGCGCGCTGGAGTTACAATGTTGTATGAAATTTTTTTAGGAGTAAATATCAAATAATAAAATAATAGATTGCGTAACTAGTAGTGTATAAGCAACAATTTATTTAGTCACAGAATAAAGGCAATTTTTATTTCATTTTATTTTATGTTTATGAATTTTCTCTGTGGTGTAAAGTAAAATTGTATTCATATTTTACCCGTTCATTTGGTTTTCCAGGTCCTCAGTGAAAAGAATAATCCAGTCGGCGATCAGGGAACAAGTAACAGATGTCATAATAGTTAACGAGAATCAGAAGCAGCCAAATGGATTCCTACTGATCCATCTCCCAAATGGACCCACTGCGCATTTCAGACTATCCAGTTGTAAAATAACTAAGGAACTTAACAAGGATCATAAGGAAATCACGACACATAGACCTGAGGTAAGTAGTTTTTTAACCCTATTTTATACTGTTGTCCGCATTTATTAAGGTTTTTTACAACTCCTGTGGGAACCGTTTGTTGCCTATCTTACTTTCTATTTTTTCAACTAACTCACTTTTTAAAAATCAAATGCACTTTCGCAATTTATGATATTTGCCGTGAAGGAAGTACAAACAAACAAACACAATTTCTCATGCTATACTACAACTCAGGAACTAGTGAATAATTTTTCTAACTCTGATTAGGAAAATTATTTCAGTGATGAATAGCCCATTTCTCGAGGACGGCTCTACGCTAAGACCAATAGAAGCGTAGCACCAGTGAAGAATGTTTCAAAATCGGGTTTTTTTTTCCTTTTGAGAACTTCAATGAAAAAAATCATGCATGACGTAGTTGTTCCCCTTGAATAGTTCTAAAGTAAAATCCGCTGCAGCATTTGTCTATCATTTAATATTGACTTATACGCGGACGAAGTCGAGAGACACCGCTAGTTTATACTATAAGTGAAGTTAGTCAGGATTATATTCTATTTAGTTTTGCTGGAAGCACACTTTAGAACCAAGTAGGGTTCAATTCCATAAGTCAGTATTTTGGTCGGAACACAACACGTGTATAAAGTAATGACATTTACCTTTTAATTGTACTGGTTTTAATGTACCTTCAAATGCATGCCCTAACAGCCAATGTGAATAGTTACTTGAATCTGAGTTTTTGACTAATCCATTCGAATGCATACCAATGGAATTTCCCGCACTTATTTATTTATTTATTCAAAGCACATCCAATAGATTCACATATAACACATTGACATTCAAGAACTATTTGATCTAGTTCCCCCCTCGCCTTTTTACCATGGAACCGCGAGGCACCGTAAGGATCTGCATCCCTATGTGGTCGATATACCGCGGACGATATGAAGCGCTTCGCATCCTCGTTTCTGATCCGCACCGCTAGGATCTGGAATGCCCTTCCAGCTTCCATTTTCCCCAGTGCCTACAATATGAGTACCTTCAAATCAAGAGTGAATAGGCATCTTCTAGGCAAGCGCGATCCACCTTAGGCTGAATCATCGCTGACCATCAGGCGTGATTGCACTCAAACGCTCGTCTATAAACATAAAAAAAAACATGATAAAGTATTAGATACACATATGATTCCACTTAAGGTAACTGCAACATGCTTAACACGTTGGCTGCTGAAAACACAACGTTTGTGTTTGAAAACTACGTAACGCGTATGCGGCTCGAACACGCTAGGCGTGTTAAAATAAATGTACCTACAAGGATGCGGCCGAACACGCTGGGCGTGTTTTTCCGGCGTTCTGCGAGTGCGGCAAACACAAACGCTGTGTTGTTTAAATATACTGTTAGAGCGGCCTTGACGCAACAAGTGTGTTATACGTTACCGCAAGTACGTTTTATTAAATATTAGTTAAACGTTAACGCAATTACGTTTTATTATATATTAGACAGTATACCTACTTAAAATTCGTTGTTTTGTGAGTTATCTAATCGTTATACATGAGTGTTTTTCTTAATAATTCCCATGCCATCGAGAGAATCGACCATCACACGTATAACTAACAAGTTCATATAAAAAACATGTTTTCGACCAAATATTTGCAACAATAGTATAATACCATCGATCACTAAATAATACCCACCTAGATAATTGCATTGTTTTAAAATATTTTATAGGGACGCGAAATAGATATTGATATCGATATAGGATCGTCGTCCTATATTTTAGCATACTCTACAATGTTTTTCTGCAATAAAGGTATCCGCAACATAAGTTTGACGTCTATTTGTTTATTTTTTAATATTTGTACGCCTGAGTTCGCCTGCACTATTTTCATTGGTATCGGTATCGTCAATAATTTATTTTATAAATATCGGTTTGCATTCCATTATACTGACAGAATTACAAAACGATGCATCCGCATCCTTATTTTTTCTTATCGTCTTAAATAAACGTTATCGGTGCGGCCAGCGGTACCAATAAACTACTCAGGAATGAGTTACTATTGTTTCGAATTTAAAAGTAAATTTAACAATGGTTCTGTATATTTACTGGAATGATTATTATATTTAAAATGCATAATATTTTAAAATTTGCTTCTTTGTCGGCAATCCGCATTCGTATGTAAGTAGGTATTTAATACTGTTTTTTTACTTATTTATTTATCATGATTCGTGAATGACATTCACAAGTTACACACAGGTTGACGTTGCCGCGATTTTGAATATAGTAAAATAGTGTACCTACCAGATGTAAAGCCACTATATTTAAAGCTCTTTAAAAAATGATTATTTTTGAAAAAAAGAAAATCGGTGTTGACTACATTAAAGTTTTATTCTATTTTATCCAACAAAAAAATACAAATTGCTATTCAAATGCGACAAGTGTTGGGTTTTCATGTTGTTCAATAAATAAATGAGAAAACACGAGTGATGTAATAACACACCTGTTGCGTAAAGGCCGCATAGCTGTCGCGATAAGTTTAAACACGCCAGGCGTGTGGGGCCGCATGCTCGTAGCGCCTGTTTCGAATACGCTTCACCAGTGCTGAAAACACGCCTAGCGTGTAATCCTGCCGCACTCGTGTACCGTATTTGTTAATGTTAGGCAGCAGTCAACGTGTTAATAACTATTCAAGTCGCGCTAAATGAAGATGTGCACGAAAAGAGAAACTAAATATACAAAAAGAAAAAGAAACAATAATATTGATGCACTAAAAAACAAAATCTGACTAACAGAGCCTAGTATTTTTATTAGCTTATTTGCTTATTGAAGCTTGGCATGCTTTGTTGCAGGTAGTTCTTAACAACTTCAGCACCCGGCTGGGCTTGACAGTTGGCCGCATGCTCGGCGCCCTGTTCCACTACGAACCACAGTTCCGTGGCCGCCGCGTCGTCACCTTCCACAACCAGCGGGACTACATCTTCTTCAGGCACCATCGGTAAGTGGTTTTGTTCTTCTATAGTTCAGATCAGCCCACCGACCCGCACTTGAGCGGCGTGGTGGGTTTATGCTTTAAAACAGTCTTTATTAGATGCGAGGCCAATACGCAGCTGTGGGACGTTATAGGTGAAATATAAATATAAATATAAAATAATAAATAAATATACTACGACAATACACATATCGCCATCTTGCCCCAAAGTAAGAGTAGCTTGTGTTATGGGACTGATAAATATTTTTATAAGTAATATACATGCATACATTATAATATACAGATAAACACCCAGACACTGAATAACATTCATGTTTATCACACAAACATGTGGGAATTGGATTCTGAAAGCAGGGTCGCCGCTAACTGCGCCAATCGGATGTCAAATATGACCCACGCCATTAAAACAAGGTTTACTTTTAGACAACAGCTTGGTCTAGCAAAATGGGTTCAGTAAAACAAACATTAGTAAAATAAATGTTGCGGGTACAAACCGGCTCAGCAACTAAGTACTCGGCCCAGTTTACTTGACCTTTCGTTTATATTGGTCGAGTGCTTTCCGACTCGGCCGCCTAGTGTAAACTAGACTTAAATCTCATTCGCGTAACAGCAGCCTTTCCAGTGGTAATAATAATAATTTGAAATGTGAGATGGTGATAGCAAAAAGAACACCCGGCTAAGTTTGTTGTGGGCTTCTTAGACAAAGGTGCGTCAGAAACCCTCGTAGCTTAAGTTTTAAGATTATAAATGTGGTTACCGCCATCATCTCCTTACCATGTACACATATTTTAAGCATCAAAAGCGCCATCTATGGACCTACTTAAATAAAGATAATTTTTGTCTTTGACAGTGTATCTTCAGACCTCTCCTATGAGTTATGTAAGGAAAGGAACAAATATAAGGAACAGATTTTATCCAGATGCTGTATAAAGATGATGATGATACCTAATTTAAAGTCTTTATTCCAGGTACCAATTCACAACAGACGGCAAACGCGCAAAGCTGCTAGAACTGGGGCCGAGGTTTACGCTGAAGTTGATTTCCCTGCAGCAGGGCACCTTTGACTCGAAGCGCGGGGACTACGAATGGATCATAGCGGGCAGGAGACACCAGATGGAGACGTCGAGAAGACGGTTCTTTTTATAAACGAATAAAATTAATGTTGCTGTAAGAGAATCTATATTTCATTCTAACATAAAGACTTCCTTTTTAAATTGTTTGAACTATGTTGACGTGTCATCTATATTCTGGGATCCCATTGCCTGAGTAGCGGGGAATATATATTGTGTGTAAAGAGTACATAAAGTGAGTAAATTCAGCGGGCAACTAATGGGAGAAGTGCTAGTTTAGTGCCACCTATGTTAAGAGTGTAAACTTTCACAGATAATACGCTGCATAAAGGAGATGCTTATTTGATGTATATTTTATATTAGATATTTATTTGTTGAGTTTAGATAGACGGTATACTTTTTTTTATAATAAAACAATAAACAAATATTCAGTAATAGTCACAGACTATTTAAACCAACCCACTACCTCATATTTGTATCACGTGACATTCGAATGATTTTAAAGTTATTAATCGTAATTAGCAGTGATTTGAAAGGAGTAATCTTTCAGAATTATGAAATAAATCCTAATTTATTTAATACATTATCACGTTTTAGTTCGCTTCAATTTTGTTGATATTAAGCCGAGCCGTATAAAATGGGAGGACGGGATTGTAGAGGTATCTTTGTTATAACAAAACTGCTTGAATACAGAACAATTGTGATAAATAAAAAAGGAGTAGGTATTATTGAAGTCAATCCATAAATCCGCGTAGACTGCTTAGGCCGGCTTGGCTCGAGTGCCAGTACTGTCACTAATTAGTCATTATTATTACATTACACATGTGCCATTATAGTGGAGGCCACTAGGCTAGTTGTCCTCTGCTTTGGAAATTTGTCAACAGTATAAAAGGGAACCTATAGAGTGGGTACGTAAATCCCCGCAAACGTGGTTCGAAACTATCGCATCTTCTATGGTAATTATTCTTGACGTAATTACCTACCAGTCGAACTCGTTCAGTCCCACCCTAATATTACTGCACGGAATTTTCTACGTAGGTACTAAATTTCTACCTAGAGAAACGGACGCACGTTTACTTTCGCTACTAGTCTTAAAAAGGGATTCTCGCTGCATGGTTCCTCTAGGAGTCTAGAGATTGTCAGTTTTGCGTTTATGCCTCGTGGTCCCGGGACGTTCAGCCTTATTAGACATTTTTAAGTGGGCGTGGGTGTAAGGAGTGGAAATAAAATCCAAATTTATTTTTCAGTTTTAATATAATCACCTACTGCTCCGCTTATACATTTTTATAATTTTACAATTAGCTTATGTAAAAAAAAAATATTTGTCCTTGTTTAAAAAATAACGCGCCGATAGTTTTACTCCTAAAAGTTTTAGTCCCAATAACATTTCTTCCAATATGGTCATAACTGTTCTATGCTTTGTAAAAACTATTTTTTTTTTTATATTTTACAACTTCTTCCCGATTGACTTGTTTAGCGACGAAAGCAGCAGAGAAGTCTGGGCCTCCAATGATACCTGTAAAACAGCGATATATAATTTTTTGGTGGCAGTTGTGTAACCGCACAGTGCAGACATGCATGGGTTTCCATTTTATTATGCTGCATGCAGACTTCAATAAGACCACAGAATATTTTATGTATTTTGTAGTTGTAGTAAATCTATATAACCAAGGCATGCAAAGAACGCACACCTTGGCAGTTTCGATTACAATGCTTTCTGTCTAGCTTACAGAGTGCCTTTGTACATAAAAGCATCCTTTATCCTTAAGGACCCTAGACAGGAATACTTTTATAAAGAACTGAATGGAATGAGAACTGATAAATTTTTAAAATAGTGATGCCAGCAAATACAATGTAACTAAGAATTCCATTATTAAGTACAAAGAATAGTAGCAGTAGTACAGAAAAAAGCAGTTTGTTTATTGAGAGAGGTTTTTCGTGTGACAGTTTTTGAACTTTGTTATTACCAGCAATGGGTTTATTCCATATGATAATGTTAAACAAACAATAATTAATTTACAAATTTTCTTAACTTACCAAAATGTTTATGACGTGTGTGATTACTACTGATATTTCCAGAATATGCAGCACATTGTCTTATACTTAGCATCTAAAATTAAAGAAAAAAAATATGTGTTAAAGAAATAACTTAAATAATGATCATAATGTGATAGCATAATTTATCAGACGCGTGTGTTGGTCAACATGGTTATTGGGTTCTCTCTGTTGAGGGAGACCTGAAGGTCTAGTCATCATTTAGCGTTATATAAACAAAGAAATATTAAGAGCTTAACTAATAATGCGTCCATTGAAGAGTTATACTAAAACTAGGCAGGTCAAAATTCACAAAAAATACGTCGTTTTACTAGGATGATTTTTTTTTTCTTTAAATCTAGTTAATAGATATAGCTTAACACGTTGGCTGCTGAAAACACAACATTTGTGTTTTAAAACTACGTAACGCGTGTGCGGCTCGAACACGCTGGGCGTGTTAAAATAAATGTACCTACAAGGATGCGGCCGAACACGCTGGGCGTGTTTTTTCGGCGTTCTGCGAGTGCGGCAAACACAAACGCTGTGTTGTTTAAATATACCGCAAGTACGTTTTATTAAATATTAGTTAAGCGTTAACGCAATCACGTTTTATTATATATTAGACAGTATACCTACTTAAAATTCGTTGTTTTGTGAGTTATCTAATCATTATACATGAGTGTTTTTCTTAATAAGTCCCATGCCATCGAGAGAATCGACCATCACACGTATAACTAACAAGTTCATATAAAAAACATGTTTTCGACCAAATATTTGCAACAATAGTATAATACCATCGATCACTAAATAATACCCACCTAGATAATAGCATTGTTTTAAAATATTTTATAGGGACGCGAAGTAGATATTGATATCGATGTAGGATCGTCGTCCTATATTTTAGCATACTCTACAATGTTTTTCTGCAATAAAGGTATCCGCAACATAAGTTTGACGTCTATTTGTATATTTTTTAATATTTGTACGCCTGAGTTCGCCTGCACTATTTTCATTGGTATCGGTATCGTCAATAATTTATTTTATAAATATCGGTTTGCATTCCATTATACCGACAGAATTACAAAACGATGCATCCGCATCCTTATTTTTTCTTATCGTCTTAAATAAACGTTATCGGTGCGGCCAGGGTACCAATAAACTACTCAGGAATGAGTTACTATTGTTTCGAATTTAAAAGTAAATTTAACAATGGTTCTGTATATTTACTGGAAGGATTATTATATTTAAAATGCATATTATTTTAAAATTTGCTTCTTTGTCGGCAATCCGCATTCGTATGTAAGTAGGTATTTAATACTGTTTTTTTACTTATTTATTTATCATGATTCGTAAATGACATTCACAAGTTACACACAGGTTAACGTTGCCGCGATTTTGAATATAGTAAAATAGTGTACCTACCAGATGTAAAGCCACTATATTTAACACGTTGACTGCTGCCTAACATTAACAAATACGGTACACGAGTGCGGCAGGATTACACGCTAGGCGTGTTTTCAGCACTGGTGAAGCGTATTCGAAACAGGCGCTACGAGCATGCGGCCCCACACGCCTGGCGTGTTTAAACTTATCGCGACAGCTATGCGGCCTTTACGCAACAGGTGTGTTATTACATCACTCGTATTTTCTCATTTATTTATTGAACAACATGAAAACCCAACACTTGTCGCATTTGAATAGCAATTTGTATTTTTTTGTTGGATAAAATAGAATAAAACTTTAATGTAGTCAACACAGATTTTCTTTTTTTCAAAAATAATCATTTTCTAAAGAGCTTTAAATATAGTGGCTTTACATCTGGTAGGTACACTATTTTACTATATTCAAAATCGCGGCAACGTCAACCTGTGTGTAACTTGTGAATGTCATTTACGAATCATGATAAATAAATAAGTAAAAAAACAGTATTAAATACCTACTTACATACGAATGCGGATTGCCGACAAAGAAGCAAATTTTAAAATAATATGCATTTTAAATATAATAATCCTTCGAGTAAATATACAGAACCATTGTTAAATTTACTTTTAAATTCGAAACAATAGTAACTCATTCCTGAGTAGTTTATTGGTACCGCTGGCCGCACCGATAACGTTTATTTAAGACGATAAGAAAAAATAAGGATGCGGATGCATCGTTTTGTAATTCTGTCGGTATAATGGAATGCAAACCGATATTTATAAAATAAATTATTGACGATACCAATACCAATGAAAATAGTGCAGGCGAACTCAGGCGTACAAATATTAAATAATATACAAATAGACGTCAAACTTATGTTGCGGATACCTTTATTGCAGAAAAACATTGTAGAGTATGCTAAAATATAGGACGACGATCCTATATCGATATCAATATCTATTTCGCGTCCCTATAAAATATTTTAAAACAATGCAATTATCTAGGTGGGTATTATTTAGTGATCGATGGTATTATACTATTGTTGCAAATATTTGGTCGAAAACATGTTTTTTATATGAACTTGTTAGTTATACGTGTGATGGTCGATTCTCTCGATGGCATGGGAATTATTAAGAAAAACACTCATGTATAACGATTAGATAACTCACAAAACAACGAATTATAAGTAGGTATATTGTCTAATATATAATAAAACGTAATTGCGTTAACGTTTAACTAATATTTAATAAAACGTACTTGCGGTAACGTATAACACACTTGTTGCGTAAAGGCCGCTCTAACAGTATATTTAAACAACACAGCGTTTGTGTTTGCCGCACTCGCAGAACGCCGGAAAAACACGCCCAGCGTGTTCGGCCGCATCCTTGTAGGTACATTTATTTTAACACGCCTAGCGTGTTCGAGCCGCACACGCGTTACATAGTTTTCAAACACAAACGTTGTGTTTTCAGCAGCCAACGTGTTAAAGCTCTTTAGAAAATGATTATTTTTGAAAAAAAGAAAATCTGTGTTGACTACATTAAAGTTTTATTCTATTTTATCCAAAAAAAAAATACAAATTGCTATTCAAATGCGACAAGTGTTGGGTTTTCATGTTGTTCAATAAATAAATGAGAAAATACGAGTGATGTAATAACACACCTGTTGCGTAAAGGCCGCATAGCTGTCGCGATAAGTTTAAACACGCCAGGCGTGTGGGGCCGCATGCTCGTAGCGCCTGTTTCGAATACGCTTCACCAGTGCTGAAAACACGCCTAGCGTGTAATCCTGCCGCACTCGTGTACCGTATTTGTTAATGTTAGGCAGCAGTCAGCGTGTTAATGAGCAGGTATCAATCATCAAATCATCATAATGGGTAACAAAAAATAATCATTATTCTCCACTCACCAAATCTTAACGTCCTTTTGAGAGTTAATAATTTATTCTTAGGGTTAAATTTCTATATTAGTAGCTTTCGTAACCATTTGCAAGGCTCTGGAATAAATAAAAGCTGATATTTACACAGTAATAATTAAATTATACTTATTTCAATTTTTAGTAGCAAAATCAGACGCGTGTGTTGGTCAACATGGTTAATGGGTTCTCTCTGTTGAGGGAGACCTGCAGGTCTGGTCATCATTCGAATGTTGCTTTTTAGATTACATAAATGGTCTTAAAGAAGTGTTGTCCTTTCCCACAGGAAACATGATAATCACAAAATTGTAATCTACTTTTTAAGCTATACATATTTATATTGAAAATTAGTTTTCCTACCATCTCTATGTGAATGTTCTAATTAGTACAAATATATATGCTCTAGCACTCTTTAAAATTAATTTTAAATTAAAAATACAATCTTAAACTTGTTTATTTATAAATTAAAACTTACTTTACACTAACAAGTAATGAAAAGATAATTTACATTACAAGAAAAGTTACAAAGAAAAGAATGTACATTATCAGTGGCTTCGTCGCTGCGTGAAAGAGCACACCAGCAAATTTCTTATTTATAATTTTACATGGGGATGATTGTTTTTATCAACTTACCATTTATTTTGTGACTTTAATTTTCATTTTTATACTGCATCCAGTTTTCAGAATTCCTGAAAGAAATAAAAAAATAGGTAAATAAAACTATTTAAGAACCAATTTATACTAATATCAGTTTCAATAAAAACAATCAGACACTTGTGTTTTTCTACATGATTAAGGTGCCTTATTTAGGCAGACCTAATCAGTGACCTCAACAAATCATCATTAAGTATTACAAAATATAACTAATTACTTATATTGACTTAAGCTTTAATTACTATTTTTTAATAATAAACATTTTTGTCGAACTTACCAAATTTATATTTCATTTTCTGCCATTCTCTATGTACATTTTTGTGTGAGGTGCTGAAAGTAAAGTAAAAATTTGTATTTACAGTAAAAAAACCATATTTTATGCATTTACAGTTCCAAATACCATACTCAGAAATATGTGTTGCTCAACATGGTTATTGGGTTATCTTTGTAGACCTCATCAGAGACCTCATAAAGTCATCATTTAGTATAGACCGAATAAAACTTAATGCCTACTCGAAAATCGTGAGTTTCGGTGTGCAGAATGCAATATTCGGCATAAGCGGGACAGTACAGGTGGCCACCTATCGGCGCGAAGCTACACTCGCAGCTAACTTCAGCAATAACATAAAGTTTGAATCGGACAACACATAATATGTGTTGTTAATATACTCATTTAAATAAATCTTTAGATGCTAAATATTGAAAATAATCATTATTTATAAACTTACCACATATTGTATCGAATTAACTTGTAATTTTCCATATTTATTTATCTGTGGGTTGCTGGAAATAAATCAAAATTTTTATTCACAGTAATAAAGCATATTTTATTTTTATTCCAATAGCGAAATCAGACGCGTTTGTTGGTCAACATGGTTATTGGGTTCTCTCTGTTGAGGGAGACCTGAAGGTCTGGTCATCATTTAGTTGTACATTAATTAATCTGTTTTTTATTTTAAAGCATTTCATAATATTGAAAATATTTATTGTGTACTTACCAACAATCTAGAAATCACATCTTGATTTTGTCGGCCTGATGCATGGATTTGTGGAGAGCTGTAAAAAAAATTAAACCTTGTAATAACAGTAATAAAGCATTTAATATTATCGTTTTAATAACAAATCAGACGCGTGTGTTGGTCAACATGGTTATTGGGTTCTCTCTGTTGAGGGAGACCTGAAGGTCTGGTCATCATGCAAGTGAAATCAGACTAAACATAGATCTATCCACCTAGCAAACTCAACGTGGGGAGTGTTTTTCGTGACAAAAAGTCCTTAGTAACATTAGAAATGCGAAAGCTTTTTCAATTGAAATTTTCAAACAAATTTGATTCTGCAAGTACATGTTATAAAAGAAGCAATGAATAAATGTCTAAACTTACTTTTTACAGCAACGCGATGTTGGACGAACTTGATTTCTGTAAAATTGAGAAAATAAATAAACATCTGTTTATAATTTAACAAAATAAATATACTTGAAATCTGATAATTTCAGACAGCGGAACACGATTGTTCGTCATAACTTATCAGGTGAACTATGCTTTTCGGTCATCATATTATTTATACAAATTTCATCCATCTCCAGAGATTTTTCACAACAAATGTGGACTCTCATAGTCCGATGAGACTGCAGCCTCAATACGATACGAAAAATCAGGAGCATGCTAAACTTGCCATTCGAGGCACGGAGTTTAATCACCGTCAATATCCAAAGTCTGGATTATAAATTTACTAAGGTTTTCCTGATAGCAAAACCCAATAATATTCGTTGGCCGGGGATCGAACCTAGGACCTTGTAATCTGCACTCGTACATGCTAGACCAATGAGGCAGTCGATTTATAAAAAATATAGTGTATCAATTGTCAAATAACAGAACTAACCTTCATGTCTGTTAAATCTCATGCACTTCTTTTGTTCTTGTACCTGTAACAGACAACTCAGTTTACATGGCATCTTTTCTCAGATTGAAGTATATTGGGGTTCAAAGTAAATATCAGTGTGGATAGTTATGTAAACAGCATCATAATCAGATGTCCCTATCTAAAATCATCATATAAATGTTTGCTATCAGTAGGATGTTCTACAAGGAATCAGATATAAAATGATAAAATACGCTTACTCAAATCTAGAGTATTTTCGTATAAGCACTGCCTACCCAAGGGTTAGTTCTTTCTCCAAGAAAGTTCTTTTACCTTTCTTTTCTTTATCATCTTTTATTTACAATTATTACTGTAAATTGTAGTGGTAGTAAGATGGTAATTCTGAAGTTGCAGTTTAAGGAATGGCGTTAAAATAGCAAACTTAAGCATTTAACATTGATCACATTATATTACATAGTTTAAAACACACCTTTTTCTCAAGCCAATTCCAGTGACGCCAGTAGATAAACCTTTGCTGTTTATTGTAAATCTGTATATCTATAAAAAAGAGTATGTAATTTCAATAAGATGCACAACATAAGTTTCTTTGTAGTTTCCACTATTTAAGAATCAGTTGAGATAGTTATGCTATCAGCATTATGTACTTTGATGTCCCTATCTGTGTTCATCATGTGAATGTTTTTGTGCTAATAAATTAAATTGTTCGTTAGTTCTCAAATGTCATGCATACTTGTAATACACTAAAACTCATTGAGGATTTTTTGGATATTAATAAAAAGTAAGAATGTTATATATATAAGAAAATCCTGGCTTTTATTTGACACACGAGACGTGATATGGCGTGATGCGGAATGGGAGTTCAGTGTATTACAAATAAGTTTGCCACATTATAAATTCTGAAAAGCTTATAAAATATATTTTCATACCGTTTCTTCTTTTTCTTTCTTCTTTATTTTATATCCCTTGAGGAAACTGGTGTACAAGTATAACAATATCCTGAAAAAACCATTAAAATGTATAACGCGCAGTTTACGACAGTATATCTCATGTGACGTTTAGATAAGTATCAGATAGGAGCGAAAGACATGAGCTATGTTATACATCAAGGTTACTCAGATGAACTATGAAGTCATCATACGATTAGATAGGTGGTCATTGAAATATATAATTTTTTTTTTTTTATTGACACTTGAAAATATATAAAATAAAGGAAAATGCGGGAATGTAATGTCGCGACCACATTAGTGAAAATGCATCAATAAAATCAACTTTGACAATTCTTTGCTTTAAGTATTGTGCCCACAAAGGGCTAATGATGATTGTAAATTTTCTTCAGACTTTGAGCACTAACTGTAGGACCTTATAAAAAATTGGATGCCCTGGACTAAGATTCCTTAAACCTAACATATCAGGATTAAAACTTTATTGCAGGATAATATTTCCTATCCAGGACTTTTTGTCTTAACTTTTAGAACACATCATTTTCCTTTAAGCTAATTTTAAATAATTCAAATTTCAGGGAACATTCCATTGCTTAACAAATGCAAAAATCTTACTTTTGATACTTCAAGTTGTTCTTTCTTCCAATGGTTTCCAACGTGAAACAAATCTGAAAGTACATAAAACTAAGTGAAAATGAATTTTATAGTGTACTTTTATAATTATTCTCTAGAATGTAACATCAGATAGGAGCGAAAGACATGAGCTTTGTTATACATCAAGGTAACTCAGATGAACTATGAAGTCATCATTCAGTTTTCTTATCAAGAAAAATATATTATTTATTGGTGGTAATTTCGCTGTAAAAAATATTAAAAAATACTGAAGTTTCATAATAAGAGTTAAATAACAAAAAATATTTTTAAAATCAGGCTTACCTGGAAATAACCTTTCCTTGGCCAGGATACATACCTGTAAATCATAACAATTCCAAAGGAATTATAATTTGATAATAACTACAAAGTAAAACGGTGTATAAAATTTAATTCAGTATGCTTTTAAAGCATGTATATTGCATCAAACCTCACAATTGGCGAGCCCTAATCTAATTTTTAGTACTCAAAGAAAGAAGTAATAAAGAATGAAAATTTACACTATTTTTGAAAGACAAATTTAAGTGAACACCTTTATAACAATAACCCTATTCTAATAGATTGCCTATTGTGAGGCAACAGAAGGTTTTCAGCTGCACTGCGCTGTCATCAGAAAATAATGTAATTCAAACCTACAAATAATAAAACTCATACTCAAACCATATTTTTGATATCCAATGAATTGCTCATATAGTGTATGTGTGTAAAATAGTATATTTGACACATTATCATAGTGACTGGCATTCATTTTTTGCTGTTAGTAAAATAGCAAATGTTGGAAAAAGTAGGAAACAAACATAATTAAGTTTTGAGCAATTCAAGTAAATTATACAAAATGTTTACTAACGAACATATTAATAAAACTTGGAAAGTTATCAGGAACCATGCAAAAATAGATAAGATTTGAGTTCCTACCCAAATCTATTTTTCCCTTAGCATTTTACCAGTAACATTAACAAAAAAGGCATTCATTTCTTATCTAACAATTGACTTTGACTTCCAAAACTAATTAGATTTCTTTGTATTGGAATCAATTTACTAATTTCTTAATTAACTGATTGCTCTATCAACCAGTGAGTGCATCTCCATTAACACTTGTCACATCTCTATTTAACGTCAACATCTCTATTTAACGTGTGCCATGCTGCAAATGTGTTCCTAGCATATATTGTCAAAAAAAAATAATAATAAATATCAAAAAATATATTTACATACCTCACTGTAATTTTTTCTCATCACTTTGTTCTGTAACAAGAAATTTGAATGTCAAAATGATGTCATAGGAAAAGAAAGCACCAGTTACAATAACCTAAAATGTATTCAGATAGAGCTAATATACATGCAAATCATGGTAATCTCAATGGTTAGCATTTTTCATCATTTGATAAAAAGATATAGTTTGGAATAGATTATAGATTGTTTTTTCCTTTTACGCATTGGTTGCCTGGAAGAATTCGCTATGTAGCGATAAGGCCACCAAATTGTACTCTCTTGCTATGTATTTATATCTCTGTATCTACGTCTTTTCTTCGGTGTACAATAAAAGTGTATTCATTCATTGATTGTGTAAAGTTTCGAAGTAAATCTCTCTGAAATTTGTCTTGATAAACTATGTAATTGGTGAGAAAAGGGGATTTGTCTTGATAAACTATGTAATTGGTAAACTTAAATCAGTGAAATTAGACATTATTATCGTAAACATATAAGCAGTGGCAACCACAACATCCACTGGCATTTTAGACATGTTGTACCTACCCCATTTAATATAGGATCAAGGCAATGAAAAAAAAGGGGCATAGATTACAACACAGACAGAAAAATAGTAAATCTTTGATAATATTAAACACAAACATGTAATTAGATTTCAAGTCATAAAACTTTGCTAGGATTGTATGGAAACTGAAATTAAGAGTATTAACTTAATTAGAGAAATTATCACTTCTATACGTCCATTCTACAAATCAGCATTGCAGTATTCCTTAGCAGGTATGTATCTACTGCCACAGTGCTGCAACACAGAGCTACAGAGATGATCCATTGATCACAATGACACAATGTTCATTTTAATTGTATTGTCTCTTTAATCAAATAGGCACATAGATGGCACATTTGATGCATACATTACATGTAATATGTATTTAATAATAGATACTTCTATGGTTGCTGCACAGATGTATCCTTAAAGTGAAGAAGTAATGACATTTAAAAAGAATAGGACATTATAATCTAGTTATTAATGAAACAAGATTTCTTACCACGCGAAAGGCTTTCTGTATTTGCCTTGTACAAATATGCGAGGCACATTAATCCCTTCCTTGACATTTACAGTTCTCCGCAACACATATGTGTTCATGAGGATCTCAAAACCAGGCTTTTCAAATAAATTCGATAGTTCTTCTTCGGTGAAGTAATAACTCCTGAAAATTCAGTAAAGTTTAGACCAATATTACTTGTTATTGCAAAATACAATTCTTAATCAACAGAGCCCTTATATTGCCCCCAAACAAGCAAAATTGGTATCAGTAAATTGTAATTGGAAACTGCATTAGAACAGTGCAATAGCAGCTTTTTTTGATGCTATTGTGGATAAAGATCACTAATTCGACAGGATTAGTCTCATTCCTTACCACGTGAATTTTAATCGTGATTAAATATATCTTCAACCAAAACTATGGGCAACTTACAGAGCAACAATTAATTAATGTAGTAAATATACCTTGTTCCATCATGCCTCATGTAAAAATTATCCGCGATCTTGCGGCCGGGTTTAAATCTTAATTGTGCCATGTCGTACCTCCCGTAGTCTCTGAATAACAGCACGCCTCCAGGTTTTATTGCTCGGTATGCAACCTCAGCGACTTGGGACCACGCGGTTGGGTGTATGGCAGATAATACGAAAATCAAACTCGCTATATCCACGGTACCTTCTTCTATATTATCGAACAAATCGTCAGTGGTCAAATCAGCGCAGAATGCCTTCATTCTATTAGCATCAAACAATTTGTTCGCTTTGACAAACTCGACAGCACGTGGGGAAAAATCGCACGCGTAGAAGTAAAAATTTGTAAATCCTTCCTTTACCAATGGAAATATCATATTCCCAACGCCACACCCAAGCTCTAAAAAGGATATTTCAACATCAGAATCGAAGTTAATAAGCTCTTGAAACTCACGCGTGGTCCAATGACGATCTCGAAAGAATTTTGTTTCATTTCTCTTGTAAAACAAATCCCAGTGCTTTTTGGCTTCCTTTTCTAACTTTTGAGCTTTCCCATATGGTATGATTCTAGAGTTTTGAGACTCCAAAAGTTGTTTTTCCTCATCTGTCAATTCCTTCAAACGATGCATGAAGACATCGCCATTCGCCCTCATAATTTCATCGGTTTCCATCTTGTATGATATTTTGTAGATCTAATATTTACCACGTATTTTGAAACGAACTGGACACACTAAATGTAATCTTGCACATATTTCAATAATTAGAAATTAAAGAAATAAAAATCGTTCATTATGCTACAATTAGCCCAGTGTCCAACACAGAAATGAAACGTGAAAGTTGGAAGTTTGAAACGTCAACGCCCAACCGTCAAATCAAGCAAACAGTAAAACCACAGATTAGTAAAACTCACGTTAAACTTCAGTGACACTTTTTTCTGATTTATTATTTCCCGTCGTAAAAAGGCAAAGGTAGGCACCGTACAGCCAATTGTTCAGCGATTTTGAAATACTCTAATTTTATTGTTAAATATTGAACTGAGAGTATACTGAATATATACTTTATTGGACTACCAATTTTGTAAATTGAAGATGTTTTAAAGCCCAATATGTTTATTTATTTATGTTTATGTTTAAATAAATATTTATTAAGAGCACTAACAATATGCATATTTCACGTTTTTAAATTTAACACTCACAAAAAAACATGGACCGATATGCACGTCAATTACAAGTGCACATAGCATATATTAAAAGCCTGCTTTTGAAAGAAGTTACAGTTGCTATTGACCAGTTGTTTCTATGTTATTCGGGCACAAGTATAAATAATCGATATCAATAAGCACTTTATTTAAGAGGTTGTGTTACAAAAAAGTCAGTAAACGAAAAATTTGTTTAGTGATATCATTATTAAATCAATGTTATATCGCCCTCATTTGTAAAATTTCAGTAGCGTGATGTTGGTAAAGTTGAGACCGCCACAGGAGCGTTCCATTCCACACACACTAAGTATCGGGCGACAGCCTAATTTGAAATAAAACAACCAATATAGAATATTTAATATTTAATTGAATTGTACATCTTGCCGAGCGAGCTCCAGCAACATGGGGTCATCGAAGAACTTGTTGATGGAAACGTCCTCGCTCAGCCCCTTCCGCCGGCGCGTTTTGATCATGAACTCGCGCGCTAGGTGAGTTGCGGGCTGCGGTTCCAAGGGCCTATAAATCATAAATCATTTAAGCGCTTAAATGACGATGGCTTAGTGGCTTACACTTCATACACGCACAAAAACACTGCCTAAACTACAATTTCTTTGTACATGATAATAAATGTATGAGGAGGTTTTTCTTCTGGCTTTATGCCACTACTCCGGTAAAGGTTGTGCCAGTACGGCGTGCGTACTACTTGACCTCATTGAGGATGCTAATTATTTCAAAAGCAGTATAACCTTGAACTCAATGCATCATCGAGGTTTTGTTTCGACGAAATATTGATAACTTACCTAATAATTATGCTCTTGTCCAGAGGGTCACCCGGCACGATCTGCCAGTGGTGGAACACTTGCAGGCAGAAGGCCTGACCTTGGGTGTGCGTGCGCAGATCAGTTTCGAAGCCGAACGAATCTATCGCCGGTACGAACGCTTTGATAGTGTAAAGCGGTGACCCTGGCACGGGAGCGTCTTGGGTCACGTGACCTAAAAGGTAAGACACACGTTAAATTATAAGATTCACAATTTGATTACGAGGATCATCAATAAAGTCTGTCAATGGTACATTTTGTCGCTGGATAGATGGCAAAGCGGGCGATTGCGAGAGCTATACTCGGAGTATCTCTACTTGATCAAATCAGAAATGAGTGGATCCGTAGAAGAAATAGATTTACCGACATAGCCACCACCACCTCTATACTCTAAACTCTGCACTGTTATATTAAATAGGATGAAGAACAGTATTGGATATAATGTTAAGGATTACTTAAACGATAAAAAATCTTGGGTTTGAATTGCTCTAACTTCATAGCTTAATATATATTTACTGTGAGATGGTGATAACAAAAAAAATACTCGACTTAGTTTGTTGTGGGCTCTACTTAGACCAGGGCGCGTTTGGAACCCTCGTAGCTTTAGATATAAGTCGGCGAACAAAGTTATCGCCATCCCCTTATAATTATGTAAACATATATTTATGAACCAACTCTTCATAAGTGACTGCGATAGGCCTACATGAATAAAGAAATTTAATTTGAATTTAAGTTTTACTTAGTGACTTGAGAACGATACAAGATATTTTCTGAAGATTACAGTACACTGTAAAGTGATATTCTTGATAGAACTATAGAAGAATAGTAATATTTCTGTACCTCTCCTCTTCGCAAGTACTGTATAGACGGCCGACACACAGTCCGCTGGCGCCTGTACTTCCACGAATAAATATGGCTCCATCAATCGAGGTGTTGCCATCAGGAACGCTGAGTATGCCACCTGGATATTAAAATAAAACAATTAACACAATCTTGACGACCGATTCGGAGGAGTTTGTGGCCTAAATAGACGTAAACGATAACATGACTCCCTAAAAATTCCACACATTTGTTGTCATAATGTATTATAGCGCGCTATTGTAATGTATTATGAGTCGTCCGCTGTGGTATTTAGGTTGAAATTGGCTCGCACTATCGTAGATTAGGTAAGAATAACCTCAAGCACGCAGCTCAGCCGCAAGCAAATGTCATTTTAACGCCGCGCTTTAAGAGTGGTTATCTCATTAAAATCATTGAAAAAATATCTTTTTTTTTAAGTTCCATTACAAGTAAGCCTTCTTCAAACTCTTAACTTAAAACTCACCTGGTGGTAAGTGACAGTGTAGTATCAGATGGTAGCGGCAGTAACATATGTATTTTTATTAAAACCATGCAAAATACGTGCCTAAATAGATACACCTGACCCGCGCTTTTCTAAGAAGGTTGATACTTTTATACTAATAAGTATTACATATAATGCGATTGAAGCCTATGACGCGGTGATAGCCAAGTAGCCAAGGAGCTCGACGTCACTTTCGGGGGGCCGAGTTAGAATCCCAGCAAGCACCTCCAACTTTTCTAAGTTATGCGCGTTTTTAAGTAATTAAAATATCACTTGCTTCAACGGTGAAGGAAAACATCATGTGGTAACCTGCATGCCTGAGAGTTCTACATAATGTTCTCAAAGGTGTGTGGAGTCGACCAATCTGCACTGGGCCAACGTGGTGGTTGATGTGATGTGATGATGATGACTATGATGATGATGATGATCATGACAACGACGACGACGACGACGACGACGACGACGACGCCGACGACGACGACGACGACGACGACTACGACGACGATAATGTTTATGCGCTTCTAGATTAGGCAGCTGAAAAGGAATTCGCAGGCTAAAAATTTTTTTTATATTTTGACAAAGTTTACTCACCCTTCTAGCAGTAGGAATTATCTGCCCACCGCCTCGGTGTAACGGCTCCTGAGCTATAACTGCGTCGAGGATTTTGAACTTCACGTTACGGATCGGCTCCTCGCACAGCGGCCCTTCTCTCGTGCCCCACTGGAAACCTAGGAGAAACAATTTAATATAATAAAAATATAATAATTTTAGAAAGCAATCATTTGACTAAATTTTTTTTAAGTAATCGGCTGCTAATGATTCTGGTTGTTTAGAAGTGAAGTTCTTAGTCAAAATTGGCACAGAATAGTGCGGTGCAGTGTCTTAAAAATGAATTGGTTCATATTAAAGACATTGATCAACAATTAAGAGTTATTGGTGCATTTTACTGACAATGAACAATTAGGAGTAATTGTGCATTTTACAGACCAAGAACGTCAAAGAAGTGTAATGGATCATTTTACGCACATTACGGAGCAGATAAATGTATCGGCTCGTTTTACAGACCATTAAGAGTAAAGTTACATTTTACAGACCTCAAACAATATTTATGTGTATATGTGTGTATGTGTGTATATTTGTGTGTATATGTGTTCATTTCACAGATCATTACAGATTAAATAAATATACTACGACAGTACACACATCGCCATCTAGCCCGGGATGGGTATATGCTTTTATAACATGATAGCGAAGGTAATATTAGATCTAACTTTACCTAAGTTTAAACAATATATTAAAACACATTTAACAAATCGTGGTTACTACACGATTGATGAATTCCTTAACGACAAGGCTGCTTGAAAGCAGGCCACTCCGCTCTCATCTCTCAAAAAACAGAAAAATTCAAATTCAAGTTAAACTTTAAAATGACGTTGAAAAGAGCAATCTGCTGAGTTTCTTGCCGGCTCTTCTCAGTGGAATCTGCCTTCCGAACCGGTGGTAGAGTCAATACAAACAGACTGACCTGACTTTTCAAAAGTGCTTATAAATTAGGCCTACTTGAAATAAATGAATTTTGATTTTTTTTTAATTTTTAGAACCAAAGTTAGTAGCTGGTGTTATGCTTACTAAGATGACTGCTGCATATTTTTATGATCAATATACATAAATACTTATAATATACAGATAAACACTCAGACACTGAAAAACCATTCATGTTCATCACAAAAACATTTTTTAGTTGGGGGAATTGAACCAACCGAACCAATCGGCTGTCAGATTAAATGTATCGTTAATTTTACGACCCTAGAACATCCACTCAGCGCTTTAATTCGTTTAACAGACAAAATAAAAAAGTAATGGTTAATGTTACAGACCTTGAACAATACTATCCTTTACGGAGGCTAGTAAATGTTTGTCTACTTCAGACGGCAACGTGTCGTCTACCAGAATGTTGGGACCCGTTGCATCGGGTCCAAAGGCCCAAATTGAACGCGCCGCTAGCAAATCCCAATCGTATCTGAAAATTGACTTCAATATTTAAAAGCTCATTGAGGCTGTCCAAATTTTGGCCCGTAGCTCCGCTTATGTATATCACACGTATTTAGGAAATACAGCGAAAATAACATTTTTTTGCTACTAAAATCTTCTCAGACCAGGACTTCCTTAAACAAAAATTTTTGGCATGTGTCACGGAATGAAGTAACTGTCTTGGTTTAGTTTCAAGCATACTACATGTCCGTACCGTCAAACCATGGAACTGCGAAGTTCATATATTTTTTACATAATATACAGTGATTTAATTAGTAAACCAATTATCTTTGTATTTGTATTTATACATTTTGGTATTTATGTATATCTATCAACACTCTTGGCACTATCCCGTTCTCTTTCTCTAAGTCCTATCTACAAAGGTTGCCAGTAAGAGATTGCTTGATGCAATAAGGCCGCCTTTGCATGTCTACATTGCGTACTGTATACTCCTTACCTTTTTTTTTCCTGTATGTTATACGTACAATAAAGTGTTTCTTCTTCTTCTAAATCGCTTTGTATATAGACTCACCGCAAATATCTCAAACGGTTTTCGATTTCCCACCATCTATGTGACTACTTATAAATAAAGAGCGAATAAGCATTTACGCAAGAGCACTCAACCTTATGCTGCGTCGTCGCATACCCTACGTCTCGTGTGTTGCAAACAATCACCAGTGCAAACAACGTGTAAATGAAAACCGATACAATTCTTCACTGGCTTTAGAGGTATATATGTACTTTATCTGTGAACCCGAAGTGCTTATAGTTTTTGAAAATCCAGTGCCATATTTTTTACTGAAAGAAATCAGATACAGCACTAACATCGCATGCAAAATTAATATCAAGTGACTCCTGTCACTTTATTAGGTACGCGTCGCGTAGCGTAGGTACTATGCGCGTATCGGTAATTTTTTTTCAATAGGGTTGTCAACACTTGGATGTTTTGAATTCGTTTGTATGGAAAAATAAATATGCTTCTTTTGATTTAATATTTTTACAGTCTGATTCCTTATAAAATATACTTGTGCACCCTTCAACAGTATTTCGTAGTTCAGTTACACGTTGTATATTCAAAAAGTCAAAAGTATCGTTTGAACATACTCCTGTTACTAAAACATACGCCTGAAAAAGACACATCCAAGCCAGGAGCCTTCAAACATACTTGGTCTGGAAGAACTCTCCGAGACGACGCCGGTCCCACGTGACACACACAGCTCCTGCCTCGATGTCCTCCGCGAGCCCACGCTCTAGCGGCTCCGCGATCATAGTTAACTTGTTGCGTTTGTTTGGTGTCTCCGCGAAGCACTTCAGCGACGAAGTTTCCACTACTGTCTCGCAGAACGACACCACTGGGTCTGCGACTAAAAAAAAAACGGGTTTGATCTTATATATATAATATTATATAATAACAAAATTTTTATCTTACGCCCTATTCTACGTTGGTAGAGAATACGACACTTACAATAGAAAAAGGTATTGAATACATTGAAAGTTTTATTATAACGCATTATCTAGTTATCTCATTATCGGACCACAAAGTTTCACTGAATATTACAATTTTGTACAATTGAATCAATTGAATCACCGGAATAAGCCCGCAGACTTTGACAATTGAAAGTACACTGTCAAACCTTATAGCTTAATTACTTTAGGTGCCGGTTTTTTGCGGACGATGTATTCCCCTCTCATTCGGTTTCGCAACTACCTTCATCCTGTTAAAATCGTGCACCATGTGCGCGCGCATGTCGTTACATCGTATAATTTCACTCCCATGATTTTTTTAACGCCGCTAAAGAAGTATAACTTCGAAAAACATGCACAAGATAGGCATATACAATTTGCCACACCTAAGAGTTATTGATAAAGAAGAGAGCGTGTCTATAAAACTACGCGTAGTCTTTGATGGCTCAGTATTCAAAAATACTACAACTGCACTTTATGAAAATTAATATATAAAGTAAGAAGCCTTTGCGAGATTACTTCGCACGCTATCTTATTATTAAGAAAATATTGCTCAAGTACTATAACCCTATAAATTAACAGTGAACATTATAATGTATTTCACTTACCTTTAATATCGATCTCAGAGTACATGTTACGTAGATCGTGCATAACGCAGTCTAAGTATAACTCGCCAGTACCCAATACCACGTGCTCGCCACTCTCCTCTACACGCGTCGACAGGACCGGGTAAGATTTGTTTACCTGCAAAGAGCTTATACTGAATTTCTTACTATTTCTTATTATTCATCTATTTAATCGAAAAATACAAGTTTAACAGTGGCGGGATCGCCATTCCAGCACCTTGGCGCCGCAACGTCCAGTGAATTTCCGAGCTGTGTCCCGCCCTTTTCCACTTCAGCTTCGCGACTCGTTGAGCTATATCGGTACCTCTAGTTCTTCTATGGATCTCCTCATTTCTGATTTAATCACAAAGAGATATCCTAATCTCTCTCGAAGCACTGTTCAAATATTTTGGTCTTCACTCTCAGGAATTTTGGACTAAGAAATGTCACGAAGTTTCCCGAACGTTTCGCTGCCTTTCCGAATTGGACTCGTTGGATCACCTCTTTCTCGAAATTTGACCTACCTAACTGGATTGTGTGTATATGCGCTCGTGCACAATTTCGAATGTTTCACATGTAAACACACATAAACACATACACACGCACGCACGTAATCAAATATATATATACATATAATTAACATATGTACATAAGCAAACATATACGCGAGTACAAGTACCTACGCGATGCAAACTCGCACAATCATACAATCAATCATCGTATAAACAATTTAAGGCGAGCACTGCCGCCTATAATGTATTACAGGCGACAGTGCTCGCCTTAAATAATGTTGATAATTAAGGTTAAACCCTGTACATTTTTTCATCATCAGTAGATTTTATATTGCACCATTGAAGACATTTATTACATACTTACCAAAATAGGCTATGAAGTACGCATTTGGTCGTATATACGAGTAGGTATACATCAATAATCACATTTAATTTACTTTATATAACAAATAAATTGTTTTAGAAATTAATGATAATTGTTAATTAGTCTAAGTTCAGTTTAAGTTAAAAGTTTAAATAAAAAAAAATAGTGAAAAGAGTGCAGAGCTCCCCATCTTTTACTGGGTGAAGCGGAAAATGAGCGTTAGACATAATTTTCGTCTCGCTCATGTTCGTACGTAGGCCCACCAGTTGAGAAACTGCACTGAGGTCTTTGAGCATCGTATTAAGGTCTCCCATAAAGACTGCATCCTTGGTAAACCAAAGTTGATAATGTACTAAGCTTTAAGACGTCCTCCAACGCAGCTGTTAACAGCTTCGGGGAGTTAACAAATACAACTCAGTTAACACTAATGTCACTAACCTTTCTGAGTCCATCCAGCATTTTGGGTAGCTCAGATGGATTGACCGGTTCCACAGCTATCTTGACCACGGCTTGAGTGTTAAAACGCAAGGGTTTGAAGGTGTGTAATTCCTCCTCCTCATCAGCGGAAACTAAGGTGCAGGTTTTCACTATCGGCTGGTCGATACCCTCGATCAAGGCCCAGCAACCGGCTGGTATACGATTGAGTTCAACCTGCGAACAAAGGATCATCTTATGAAGACTTTCATACTCGAGGAATCTATAAGAAACAATCAACAATTTTCGCGAACTGCAATGACTTGGCAACACGTTTATACGCGTAACAGAGCAAGATCTATCTGAAGCCCCCAGCCACTTTCCCGGAAATCCTCAGCAACCTGGGCGTCTTGCTAGGCTTCTGGAATGAGCTCGGATGGCTGCAGTAACGAACGACAGCGGGAAATTTCGACGCACAACAAGCGATGTGCTTACATACGGAAACTGTCCATAGATAGAAGATCACATTTATACGTGATCAAGTCTGTATTGTTGGTCTTCGAGTTCACTGACGCGGGGCCGAGTTCGCACCCACACGAGCACGCACCTTTAACTTTAATAAGTTATGTGCGTTTTAAGCAATAAAAATACCATATGCTTCAACTGTGATGATGTGATGTAATGTGATGAGAGTTCTCCATGTTTTGAAGGGTTCGAGGAGTCCAATCCGCACTGGGTCAGTATGGTGGACTAAGGCCTTGACCCCTGTAGTGGGCCGGTAATGGATTTATATGAGTAGGACTCTAAAAATGCATATTATATACCATAGTGCTTCGAGACGCTAGAACTCAGTGGTTAGGGCTTTGACCTTCTTTTCGGGGAGACAAAGTTCGATCCTCGGCACGCAGGTCTTATTTTTAGGAGCTATGCAAGTTTTTAATTTAAGCAATCAAAATATCACCTGCTTTAACAGTGAAGGCAAACATCGTGAGGAAACCTGCATGCCTGAGAGTTCTCTAGCCTTTGCGAGCGTGGTGGAGTTTTTTTTCTTTTTTAAATATATAAATAAATAAATTAATTATAAGTGTTACCTTATAACGCGCTTCGTATATCCACAATCGTCCGACGTTCATAATCCGTGAATCCTCTTCGTCTTGGGTGCTATAATTCTCTCCCAACACCCGAACTGTTTGACCCGCGTACAACGTGCCCGACATTATGCGAGCTAGCACCTATGACAATAATTAATAACAATAAATCTCAGTTTAACATTAGAGAAAAGCTTGCTAAAGATATCTTGCTTGTTAATAATGGAATATGTTACAAAAATATAATACTTTTGTGATCATTATATTATTCTGTTATGGACATTAAGTTGTTTTTATTTCTCAGTTAAAGTCAAAGTCAAATATTTCATTCATAGACACATAGATGGCACTTTTGATGCGTTAATTACATACAAAAATAATCTACATAGTAGTGAGTAGTGATGGCGATAACTACATTTGTAAACACAAAACTAAAGTTACGCGCCCTTATCTAAAAGGAGCCAAACAAAAATCTTAGCCGGGTATTTTTTTGCTATCACCATCTCACAGTCAATGAATATTAGGCTATTAAGTTATGTTTATTAAGTGTCTTATGATGTAATCAATCTATTTGTTACTTTTATAGTGCAAAGTTTATTTTAATTTGTTTATGAAATAAAAAACACTTACATTAATAAAATCTATTTTTACTGTGTTTATTTTTAATTATTCTAACACACTTGTTTTTTCAAAACATACTTTATACTATAAAGTAATGAAAAGATTATTTCCATGACATTCGCTTACTTAAGCCAAACGCTAGGAGGTTCCCAAATATACCTTAGCCTAAGAGGAGCAATAATCATCAAAATCGGTATATAATTGGCGGAGTAATCGAGTAACAAATAAACAAATAAATAAATTCCTCTCTCTCATCATCTGGATGCCTGGTAATCTTCTACTGCTAAAAATACCAGATAATTTCTATCGCGCACTTGCAAATTGTGGAATGATCTCCCATCTGATGTGTTTCATCCAAAATACAATCTAGGGCGCCTCAAGACGAAAGTCTTTAACGAGTGTGTCCTGCCTGTAATGATATATGGAGCTGAGACGTGGACACTGACGGTCGACCTGATACAAGAATTTAGCTACGTTGCTAGATGAGCGAGTTATTTTGGGGGTCTCTCTTCGGGATAGAATTCGCAACGACGAAATCCGTAGAAGAACCAAGGTCACCCACATAGCTCAAAAGATAAGTAAGTTGAAGTGGCAGTAGGACTGATGGCCGTTGGGGCAGACACGTGCTGGAGTGGAGACCGCGAATCGGTAAGCGCAGTGTGGGACGACCACCAGTCCGCTGGGCAGATGACCTTGGATGGATGAGAAAGGTGGAGGACCGTGTGTGGTGGCGCGCTCTTGGAAAGGCCTATGTTTAATGGTGGACGCTACTGGGCTGTTGTTTTTGATGATGATCACAATCTAGGGTTATTTAAAGAACAGAACAGTCATATTAAAAACCTCTTCCTTCTTTTTGAATCAGTTGAAAAGTTATACCACTCACCAAGAAGAAAGTGCAGTCATCTGTGGGGTACATCTTGGTGGTGTGCGCCACCAATCTGCCGGACTGGTCGCACGCGATCATGTCGCTATGCAAGGGCCCCGCGACGCCGCGGTACGCGTGCGCAACCTTCCGCGGCGCCGCGTCCAATGGCGATGGCACGTGGTTTATAACCATGTCCACTAAACCACTGTAAGAGAATGAAAGATTTACCATTACATAAGTTTAAACAATGTATAAAAACACATTTAAAACATCGAGGTTACTATACTATTGATGACTTTCTTAATGAAAAGGTTGCCTGGAAGCAAGCCGCTACGCTTTTATCTCACACAGGATAGAACAAAGATTGTTAAATTGAAAAACGATGTTGGAAAAGAGCAACTGCTGAGTTTCTTGCCGGCTTCTTCTCGGTAGAATCTGCCTTCCTAACCGGTGGTAGAGTCACTACAAACAGACACACTTGACGTTTCAATAGTGCTTATATTAGGCCTACTTGATATACAGCCGCTAAATTTAACGTATCATCGTGTATTGCTTTTTAATGTGTCAAAACATATTAAAAAGCAAGACACGATACTCCGATGAGTATCAGTGCAAAACAACGTTTAGCGGCGACGTTAAGGTTTCTTTAACTACTGGAAATTCCTATAATGACCTCAAAATCAGCTCATTGATATCTTGCTTCCTTCTCACTGCTTTCCTTTATTTGCCGACATACCTACTAATATTAAAGTGTTTGTTACGCTTTCACGCGAAAGCTACTTAAACGATCATCATGAAACTTTGTACACATATTCTTGGAGTTATTAGAAGCAACATAGGATTTTTTTTATTGAAAAAAAAAATACGAATGATGCGAAAATGTCGCAAAGCTGAAGTGGAAATGGGCGTGGCACATAGCTCGAAAAACCGATAGACGTTGGGGTTCCTAGGTACTGGAATGGCAACCGCACAAGTAAAAGTTGGTCGGCCTCCAACGAGGTGGACAGACGACATCAGACGAGTCGCTGAGAGCCGCTGGAAATAAGCGGCCCAGGACCGTGGATTTTGGAACTCCCTACCTACCTATGTCCAGCAGTGGACCTCAATAGGTTGAAATGATGATGATGATGACAGAAATCCTTCATGTAACTTTCCTATTTAAACGTCGTCTTAAAGACTACTATCTGTCTTTAAGTGAAGTAATTTCAACAAATATCTTAATTAATGTGTATTATTTGTAAGTTTTTCAATATTTAATTATATATGTATTCATATATATAAGTATATATATATCGGCGCAACGACATATGAAGTTGCTAAATTGATTACCCTAAAAACTAAATTGATTAAAGATAAATTGTAATTGTTATTCTCATAATTAAAGATCATTAGCTAATTGATGTACACCACCTGTAAACAACAGATTGCTTATCACCCCACCTGGGTGTTCTTTATAAATACAGAGTGTTCAGTGTCTTGCGGATCATTCTGGCACGAGTAGCCAAACCGAGCAGAGCTCTATATTGTTGTGATAACTTTATTTAAGTTAAATAAACAATTATTTGGAATAACAAGTCCTTATTACTGCTAACATGGAAAGTTACGATAACGACGACGAAAATGACGTCAGTATTGCTGACGTCATTGTTTTTAAAAATAATATCGCGTCAGAGGCGCCGTCATATATATTTATTTTATATGTATGTCTATTTATTTTCGAATATATATGTATATATAATTGCACTATTCCGCTCTCTTGCAGCTTTTCCTTCTGCCAAAGGTTGCCTGTAAGAGATAGCTTGCAGCAATAAGGCCGCCTTTGCATGCCTACAATTCTTGCTCTGTTGTTTATTCTATATTTTATGTATATTTCGATGTTTGTGTGCAATAAAGTATTTCTTCTTCTTCTTCCAACCATATCCAAATTAAGTATGGTGTATATATAAGGTGGGTTAGATAAGACAGCTTCCCTTACCAAAAGTCGCCGAAGAAGCGGCTAAACACTAGTCGCAGCAGTGGACGCACGTTCAGTTTGGCCTCTTGCTTAGTGAGTTTGATGCCCAGTTCCGACAATACTGCTGGCAGGGTGTCGTCTACGTCACCAACAACCTGTGGGCAAAAATAATTAAATAAAATCACCATGCTACGACCATATACACACTATAGCGGTCATAACGCATTCATATCCCAGCTCGCATCTCTAACTTTTATGACCTACTTTTATTTTTATATTAACAACTCTAAGTTATGTACGTTTTTTTTTTTTAAGTAATTTAAATATCAATTGCTTGAACGATGAAGGAAAACATCGTGGGGAAACCTGCATTACTGAGAGTCCTTCATAATGTTCTCAAAGGTGCGTGGAGTCCACCAAACCGCTCTGGGCCAGCATGGTGGACTACGGCCTTAACCCCTTCTTGTTGTACGAGATTCGAGCTCAGTAGTGGGTTGGTAATATAGTGATGAAGATACACCCATCACCATCTAACCCCAAAGCAAGCGTAGCTTGTTATAGGTATGACTGATGAATATTTTAATGAGTAATACACATAAAGACTTATATTATCCGGGGATACTATTGGAAAACATTCGTGTTCATCACACAAACACCTTTTGATCATGAATCAAACCCACAGCCTTGGACTCAGAAAGCAGGGTCGCTTCCCACTGCGACAATAGGCCGTCAAAATTAAAAGCAATATTAAATAATAAATAAATAAATATACTACGACAGTACACACATCAGCATCTAACCGCAAAGTAAGCGTAGCTTGTGTTATGGGTACTAAGATGACTGATGAATATTTTTATGAATACTTCCCCGGACAAGCTCTTGCACAAAACCTCTACCTATTACAGTCAGTGGCGTGCATAGATGGTATGCAGGTGATATAAAATGAAGAAAAACTCCAGTACAAGTTATAAAAAACTTAAGGATAGGCATTGTAAGAGTTATAAAAAGCCTACCCTTAAGTATTTATAACTCGTACTGGAGATTTTCTTAATTTTATATCATCTGCATATCCTGTGCATACCCTCTATGCACGCCACTGCTATTACTACTGTCTATTTGAATACAGAAAGTTTTGACTTTACCTGCGCGAAGATCTTGTAGAGCGGCTCGAGTATGAACTCGACGAAGCTCCGCTGCGCCGAAGCGTGCGGTTGCTTCTTAGTGAAGCGACGCGTCTTAGCGTTGAAGTATACGTCGCCCCACAGCCACGCCGCCATGTCAGACGCGCGCAGGCCGCAGTCGTGGGCGGACGCGTACATCGCCGCGAACGACTCGAGGGTGAAGCAGACGTCGTACAGCGACGAGGCGAAGCAGACGTTACCTGGATAGATCGCGAAATTCCATGACCTTAATTCGCTCCGCGTTAAGCATCCTCAGACATTGACGTGGAAAATCTCCTGAGGATGTTCTGGTGTTTTGTATGTGGAGAATATATATATTTGTTATAAATCCTACTATATACAATACTAGCTGTTGCCCGCGACTTCGTCTGCGTTTGTTTTTGTTTTTCGAAAGACATGTGGCATTCGATTTAGGTGTAATCCTACGCACTTTATGTATTTAGGATAGCTAAGCTTTAAATGACGGGTTGGCTGCCGTCCGCTGAGGAGTTGTGTCCTCTATCTCCAATCACATTCATCAGAACTACACGAAATTTGGGCAAAATTAAACAGACATTATAACCTCTAAAGTACAAAAGTAATTATTTAAATCGGTTATCATTTGACGGCGTTATGGTGTAAAATAGTCAAACACCTTCTACCCCTCTCCCAAAGGAATCGAGCTTAATGTCGGTAAAACCTATATTACAGCCTTCTTCGATAAACGGGCTATCCAACGCTGAAAGAATAGTTCACATCGGACCAGTAGTTCCTGAAACCATCGCGTTCAAGTAAACAAACCAACAAACAAACTCGGCTTCAGCTCTATATATTAGGATAATATAAGATGTAATTTGGAACCAAAACATTATAGGTCCAGGCTTTCCAATCTGATATAAGCTAACATAGATTATTTCTAAATAGATTTACATGTTCAACATATAAAAAAACCGTCCAATAGAATTAATACAACTCAAAAGATTACGGCTTGGTCGTGGCTCCATGCATTTCTCGTATTATATCTTTAACCATTCGTCCAAATTATATGCAGTAAAAGGTAGTATTAAAAACAAATGAATTTTGTCTTTTGATTTAAATACTTATTTTGATAAGAATTCATAATTTTTGATAATATGACCAATAAACATGACCTAAGGATTTTAATTTAATTAATAAAAAAAAACTACTTTTGTTATTCAAATAAAAAAATTATACATATGCTGTCGCGGAATTTTTCATAGGCCTTTTCAAGCTCTACCACTTTTCCATAGCTCTCAATCATATATTTCTAATCGTTAAGGCAGCTTTCGCAAGAAACGTTTTCGTTCGACCGTTTTTTCTCCGACTTACTTTGCAAGTCCGACTGCTATGAAAAGTTCTTTTCAGTTCTCACATTAATATTTAGCCTATGGCACTAACAAATAATGTGGCTTTATATTAGTGAAAGAATTTTCAAAATCGGTCTAGTAGATCCCCCGACAGTGTCAGAAATTCACAAACTCACAAACTTTAACTATATTAATATTAGTATAGATACATTTTTGGTTGTTCAATATGTACGAGTACTATGATGTTTGTTTATGTGTTTATAGCATAATATCATATATATATATATATATATATATTATATATATATATATATCATATGTGTATATATATATATCATATGTGTATATATATATATATATATATATATATACATATGTTGTACCTAGCTTCTATAGAATTTTCTTTCTATAGCGATAAATTGTACCTTCTACCATAACGCTCGATTACATTTGCATTTTGTGAATTTTCGATGTGTTGTGTACATTAAAGGTCTACTCATTCATTCATACTTTCATTCCCCGGACGAGCTGTCACAAAAGTCTATATATACTACGAGTAAAACAAGTTAGGGTCAGTGTTGTCGTCGCCGAGCGATGGATGGCGCTGTACAGTTTTAGCTCACGCTATCGTTGTGCCCGGCAAGAAACATGACCTTCCGCACCGTGGCAAATGTACTTTGTAATAGTCGCTACAAACTACACATACATAAAAAAAAAAAAATTTTTACAACGCCTCTTGAATCCAGATGGATTTCAATGCGTTTAATTATTATATACCTACAAAACAACGTCAACGATATAATAACGAAGTCGCAGTAAGGCAGACCTCTTTAATAGTTTGTATCAAAGGTGTGCTGCACAGATATTTATGTGTAATTAAATTGTAAATTGATAAATTGTTCAATAAAACACGCTTGGTATAAAAAAAATCAACCTAATTTCTACCTTTTAGTTTAGTGTATTTATAGAACAGTGATTATTAGTTTTTTCTACTATTTTTATTACAGCAAAATTAATCGGGTAACCATTCACCATAAAATATTGAAAAATCGGATAAAAATAATGGTTAGTAATTAAAATTAAATCATTAGTGCCTTATTCAGGCCATAGATGAAAATTATTAACAAAAACCATATTTTGCAAATTAAAAAATGGAATAAATAAATAAACTTCGACAATAACCACACCATCTAGTCCCAAAGTAAGCGTTGCTTGTGTTATGGGTACTAGGATAACTGACTGACTTTATGAATGATATACATAAATACTTATAATAAACATATAAACACGCAGACTGAAAAACATTCATGTTCATCACAGAAACATCTTCCAGTTGTGGGAATTGAACCCACGGCCTTGTACTCAGAAAGCAGGGTCGCTGCCCACTGCGCCAATCGGCCTTATAATGTTACAGTAAATTTATAAAGTGGGTAAATAAAATAATAAAATAACTTGATAACTAATCTTCATATTTGCCAGATATTTATGTTCATGAAATTGAGTTGGTGGGTATTTTGATATAATATATATACGACTGCATTATCGATGCACCGCAGTCCTACATGGACTCGAACTATGCAAAGATACCTCCCGGTGTCTTAGTCGTTTATCAATACACTAATTTGTAGTGGGTTCTCATCGATTCTTGATATATCTACAAAGTTTGAACGACCATTTGAAGAGGGCCAAAATGAAGTCCAAAGGAGTTACAAACATACAACATACCTAATAAAGGTGAGAACACAGTGGCAGGCTCGTCTGGGTTATCTTGAGGTTGGTGGGTATCTATCATGGTGTTCAGCTCGTCTATGATATGCCTCAACTTATAGTACGCGTCTGCGGGCGGTAGCTTCAACTCCAGGATGAGACGGTCGATCTTATTGACGCATATGGTTAGCGGTACACGTTCTTGGACCGCGTGTCGGAGCAGTCGCTCTGTGTTCAGCATTATACCTTCCGCCGCGTCCACGAATAGTACTGCACCTGTAATTGTAAAACTGTGTGTTATACAATGTAGAACACTAAAATATACCTAATATCACTAGATTTAGAGTTGCAAATCAAATAAATAAATAAATATACTACGACAATAAGCGTAGCTTGTGTTATGTGTACTAAGATGACTGATTAACATTTTTATGAATAATATAGGTACATAAATACTCATATTATAATATACAGATAAACACCAAAGTACTGAAAACTTTTAAGTTCGTCACACAAACATTTTACAGTAGTGGGAATCGAACCCAGGGCCTTGGACTCAGGATGCAGTGCAAACTGCGCCAATCGGCCGACAATTAACTACTTTAACGCATTTTTTGACGAAAAAGAATGTCGAATTAATATTTGATTTCAACTTCATAAATTTGTAGTCGTAACTTTTGGGCATAAAATATGAATTACTACAAAAAAGAGACCTATGAGTATGAGTCTGAAACCTCACCAATATAACATAATTTTACGACTTCTAATTAACGCTGGTGAAATCGTGGGAAATAGCTAGTTATTTATAAAATTACTTGCCACTTGATTTGACGTAAAGAACGAATGACTCGTGACTTTGTACCAGAGTACAAAACCTGTTGGTTAGTATGTAAATTTCAAAATTAAAACTTCTTACCATCTGATATCCTAAGTGCAGCAGTAACCTCATCACTGAAATTAACATGACCAGGCGTGTCCATGATATTAAGTAGATGTGATTTCCCTTTTATATCCTTCAGCATGAGTGTAACGGGCATTGACTTTATGGAGACACCACGTTCTTGTTCCACAAATAATGTATCTGTGTAACGCATTGGTATGGTTGTCTCATGGTTGATAGTGCTGGGGTGAGTTTGACGCATGAGGCAGTCCACGAAGGAAGTTTTGCCTAGAATTATAAACAAAATATAGTTACTTTGATCCATTTTATGGATTCGGGGCCTTCAGTTCTCCCCACACAATATATGCGTTGGGTTGACAACAGCGGTTTGGAAACTTGTTAAAAAAGTTAGTGAATTGGGCTGCTGGTCTCATCAATATAATATACCCATACATAACTACATTCATTATATCTCTACAACTTAAAACTTTTATATGAATTTTAAAGTAATACATACAATAATAATTATAAAATTCACTTGATATTTCTTTATATTTTTATTTTAAATTTAGGTAAAACACACTTAAAATCAAAATATAAAATTTTAACACTAAGTTCAGGAATTGATATAAGACAGCAATCTTATGCCAGCTTATCTTATGTCTATCTATATCTTATCTATTTACTTAGAAACTTTAGTTTTTTACAATTGAAACTGGATCTAAGCTTTACCATCCATAAGATACAATCTCTTATTAGCTTTGGAATTGTATTGAAAAGATTTATTTCAGGTATTTCAAAAGAAGCAAACACAAAATTAAATTGTGCCAGTTAATGAGATACTTAATCAAGCAGAATTAAAATTTGTTTGCAAAAAGATTAACCAAACTGGTGTCAGTAATAATTGTTCAGTAAAAATAAATAAAATATGATCTGCCAAAAGTAAAATAATTAATTTAAACTGATCACAATTAAAAACATACTCAGCAACATAAATTTAGACAAATTATGGCAATGAAAGATCATACCGTTATGTAGATGCCCCATCAAAGTGATGTTCCTTATCAAGTTAGTATTATCAAGCATGTCAGCCAAGTACTCCATATTGTATGTTGTCTCGGGTAGCTGCTGTTCTTGCATTTGAAACTTCTTGTGCTTGACTGGCTCCACAAGTGGCTTGTCTAAAGCCTGTGTGTCCTCTTCTTGTACTACTGTTTCTACATCTGGGCCATAGACTTCTATTGCTTGTGGGTAGTACCTGAAATGATAGATGGAGTCCTCAGCTATTGTATTACATAACCTAACCTACCTCAAATGTTATAAAAAAAAAGTTAGAAGTTTATGAAATCTTAATCAAGTTTTTATTTTAAATTACTGGTAATACACAAGGACTTGACCACAAACTCACCTGATGGAAAGTGCAGTAAGACTAGATATATTGACAATATACGGATGTGTGTTTTTCAACAGTGTGATAATAAATTTTTTTTTTTCTGAATTTTAAATTTTGGATTTAAAATATAATGAATTGGGCCGTGCTTAATGTTGGGCCAGGGAGGTTGTCTAATAAAAATATTTGTGTCAATCAATATATTATTAAGCTAATATGCAAGTATTTTGCTTCCTCTCAGGAGGGTTAAGCAGTAACCAAGCTGATGCAGTGTCGTCAAATAGGACCTGAAATTCTTTGGTGGTTTGTCCTGCAAAACCTTGGAGGGAGTGTGATGATTATGCATGTGCATCCCATACTCTTGCTCACAGGACTCTTGTCAAGTGACAAACAGAATTATAAGTGGGTGTGAGGTTGGAAGCATCAGAAATTTTCTTTGTATAAAATTAAAATAAAAGTATTCTGCTTCTCAGTGATAGGCATTCGAATTGTAGTACGAGTGTCACGTAACGTTGCAAAACTATTGTTAATGCCAGTAGCATTTTGGAATTTACCAACCAATGCTAACTTATGCATTAATCGAGAGCAGTGTTAGATATCATGCAGTAGAGCTATCAGCTCCTCTTGGCATTCTGCATAGACAGATAAGTATTACCTCTTATCTTCATGCAGAACAACAGACATTGGGGCCACTTCGGGCTCGGCGTCGGCATCCTCATCTTCCTCCATCGCATCTTCGTCCGCATCGCGATTATCTTGTCCGTATACACTCTGCTCATCGTCAGAGTCCGATTCTAGGTCCGGACCGATGTAATTACCGAACTCATCGTATAAATCCCCATCCATTATGTTAAACTATTGAAATAAACACGAACTTGAAGAACAACCCGCAACCAAAACAATTGCGGCTTTTGACAGCAGTGTCAATTAACCTCAAAAACAATATGACAACTATCAGACAATAATTTTGGTCTATGAATAAATGGGACCGACTAAAAATTAAAAGCTTATCTAAAAACTAAATGTTTGTGCACTGCACTTAAACGAAAACTGATAAAACAAGGTTGAATCGGATGTATATTTATAGTGCTTAAAGAGGAATTTATCTTTTCTCTGTCATACCAGTTGCAGAACCTCATAACTTTTATCTATGGAATTTGAAACTTTATACTCTGTATGAAATGACTAGTGTATCTTTAGTGTCTGTCTCATATTCTTTTGAATACAGAAATGGCTGCCGTACAACAAAACTTCTCTAAAATGATATCAGCACAGCTACGTATGAAATCAAATGAGTTTTTAAACTCTCGTAAACATGCGAATAATCTCGCTGATATTCTACAGATGTTTGAGGCAAGTATACAATACTCCATGTTACTCGGTTGTTTACAAAATTGACGTCTTAGGTTACGTTTTCAATCTTATGTTGTATTTTAGGCTGAAACCGAGAACTATACGCCGCTATTGCTTACAATTGAAGTCATATTCACGGAGCTCTTGAAACGAGGAGATTTGGTCCAACATGTCGTACCATTAAAACCTACAGGTATGTAAAGCGGCAAAACCGTGCTGTGTGAAAATTATTGATTTTTCTGTCGTAAAATTCTGATTCGAGTTATGCTATTTTAAAACGATATTTGAATGTTAAAGTATTTTCTTCACAACGTTTAACCAACTATATAAGCTCGAAAGTTATTAAATCATTATGGTGTTATATAAATAGTCGCTCGAAATTATGTGAGGACCTGTGAGACAGGCATCTTGTGTAAGTGGCTTACGGAAAATTTTATGTAAGAAAATGACTTAACTTAGTCTAAACTACACTTACCCAGGCTGTGTCATTAAATTAGGATTCATTTATTACCGTTCTTGTTGGAAGGACCTGCTTTTGTTTCCTAAAATGTCATCTCTATAAATTTTCTTTGGTTTCAATAAACTAGTACAGGTTTCTTAAGTAATGATCAATAACTAATATTGTTGTATTGAGGGTCTTAATAAATTATATTTATTAGTACTGTAAATTCAAAGAAAGGCGTTTTTGACACTTGTGGGTTCCATCACAGAAAGCGTTGTATTGCCATTTTATTTTACAGACACCAGTCCGGAAGCAGAGTACAAGCGATGGCTGAACGAGTGTTACGAGGCAGCCATTTCCCGTGCCCTTCAGTGCATCAAATGTGGAAGGACCAGCTCACGGCTACAAGCTTTGGTGACTGCTTGCAAATTGCTGCAGGCTGAAGGGAAACATCCACTTGAACCTACCACAGGTTATTTCTTCCCTTCAGTAAGACTTAAGGTGGGGTTATTATTATTACTCTAAAGTCATTTAATTACTGTTTTTTTTTTATTTTACTAGCTGTTGCCTGCATTATTGCATTGCATGTTTATTATGGTTGCTTACCTTCCTTCTTCCCTCTTCCCAAAGCATTCCTCTCCTTTGGGAACCACTTTAGGTTTATGGGGATAAAAAGTAGCCTATTCTACTCTCCATCCTTTCAACTAATTCTATGTCAAAAATCAAGTAAATGGTTACTTAGAGAGTTCCGAGTTTCACCATTGACGGACAAGTAAAGGAGCTTCATATAGTTTAAAGTGTGAAGAAAGGATAAACAAACAAACACTTTTACTAATAATATATATAATATTAGTCAGGATTTTAATTTAACAAATTTCCTTAGCATAAATATTTTAGTTAAATACTGTTGTTTTTGTGATAGATGTGGTGATATACCAACTGATACGAACTGTTTTTTAGGTTTGCATTGCATTATTATAATACTAGTATACATTTTGTCATTGTATTGTAATATTGTTTCAGAACATATTCACAGTGCTGCTGGACTCAGAAATATCAATGTCACCACAAATAGTGCGCTTCCAAGAGTTCACAGAGTACAGGGATGTGCAACAACATGGCCTTAAAGTACTTTCTGCTATTGCTTATCGCAAGTATGTTTCTTTTATCTACCTCTTTGATTTATGGGCTCAATTGGCTGATTGGATCATAATTTCTGGTTGGTTTACAGTGTGCTCAATTTTGATATTGAATCAAAAGAAAGAAATTTTGCATTAAGAAATTTATAGCACCAGCCACAAGTGTGTAATAAAAGTAAAAATTCTTTTAAACACAGACCATAGATAAAATAGTTATTGTAGTATGTAGTATGATAAAAGGCACCATAGTTGGCACCATGTTTGTGTAATTATTTGATGCTTCTAGTAGTCATTTAAAAATATATTTTGTTTTAGATCTGCTACTCAGATCTACATGCAGAATTTCCTTGAACTTCTAGACAAACTATTGGCAATGGAAATACCCACAGAAATCAAAACAAAGGCGAAAGAACGGGACAATGATAACGAGAAAGAGATGAAGGTGCTTTGTGCTGCTGAAGGTAAGATACAAACAAAAATAAAGGTGTTACTGCAATTACATCACTAGTTAATAAAAAAGTAAAATCTGATGGTCAACTGCAGTCTTGCCTGGATTACCTGTAAACATTGCATTTGAAACGCGCCCTAGGGTCATAATACTCCAAAGTGTAATTACAGTCACATTAGGCTTAAAACAGACGCTTAAGGTTGAAGGAAACAGGGTGGCATATTGCAGGAGTAATTTCTGGCATGCCCTGCAAAGTGTTGCAAAATTAAAAAAATTATTAATTTCATGTAGGCCTGTCATGTCTTTCCTCAATATGACAATTTCCAGTGGGAAATTATCATAAAATAATTAAAATATCTATGAACACATCTGATCATAGTCAAGAACTGTTTGCAAGATAACAGCAGGGAAAAAAAATAATCATGTAGTCCTAGTTTATATACACTTTTGACAGTCAGTCTGTTTGTTGTGACTCTACCACAATTTCGGATGGCAGATTCTGCCTAGAAGATCCCGCAAGAAACTCAGCGGATTGCTCTTTTTCAATGCTCTGTTTATAGCGACGGTTTTCCACTTACAGATGGGCTATCTGCTTGGTCAGTCAATTAATACTACAAAAACGAAATTTCAGGCAAGCCCCAGTTCCCGTTCAACCCGTCCATGTGTCGTCGCTGCGCTAACCGTTGCTGGAGCTTCGCGTGCCTGTGGCCGCTGTGCGAGGACTCGCGCACGCACCGACGCGCCCTGCTGCTGCTGGTAGAGAGGTTGATGCCGCTTCTCAACAAGCCCCACCTCGCCACGGACATGCTCTGCGACAGTCTTGACGCAGGTATATATATATATATATACTATACTATACTATAACATCGGTGCGGCGGTCTTTTGGTGGCACAGTAGCAAACTAGATGGCGCTCTCAGCGTCCGCAACGCTCTCAACGCACGGACCGCTCTCAACGCACGCAACACTCAACGCACGCACCGCTCTCAACGCACGCAACGCTCTCAACGCACGCAACGCTCTCAACGCACGCAACGCTCTCAACGCACGCAACGCACGCACCCACGCACACGATTGGTCAGACAGCGGCATTCAACATATCTACAGAAAGCAACTTGCAACACATCGGCGTCGCTCCACGACCACTCAGCACTTCAACAGCAACGGTCGAATCTCGCAGTGCTGTACACTTCAGCAACACTACGTCACTAGTACGACTTCCGATATAGGAGGGGAGTCCTGTGGCGGTTCACATTACCGAACTAGTATTATAGTTCTTAGGCTGGTTTCAACTTTCAGTGTATAATCTGTTGGCGAACCATAAGAAAGATTTTTTAAACTAAAAAAGAACATATACTGACAAACCACAGTCCAACCTCATAGATTCAGGGTGTCGGTTTTATATAAACAAAACATATTCACGCCTGCACTTACACACACTTGAAAATATATTTACTTTGCTTCAACATATGTTGAAAATAGACCCAAACTATAGACATCACATAACACACATGCATAGAGTCACACACACACACACACACACGCACAACCGCAAACACTCACGCACGCACACACACACATGCAAACACATACACACATTAATACACCTATACAATATCTTTGTTTAAGTTACTTACCTGGCTCCAATTGTTTTATAGGCATTTACTAGGTTCTGCTTTTGATTTATTGGTACTATACATTTATTGTTGGAGGTGGGCTTTAATTGTTGCGACACAGTTTATACTACTGCAACAGTTATCGTGGCACCATGTTTCTTGTGTCAATTCTGTACCCTTACCAATATTCTGAATAAATAAATTTTGTTCTCGAAGGCGGGCCGATCAGCATGCTCGCGCTTCAAGGAGTCCTGGAGCTGGTGAGGCGCCACAACATCGAGTACCCGGACCTGTACGACCGCCTCTATGCCATGTTCGAGCCGGAGATGTTCGCCACCCGCTACAAGAAGCGACTGTTGCACCTCGCGGACATCTTCCTCAGCTCCACGTGAGTCATTACTAAGGATTTGCCCCAAACTAAGACCTTCTGCTTCTTTCTTATTCGTTCTCCCTCCTTTATGAGGAGGGTGGCGCCCACTCTCGGAGTCGTGTTCCTCTAAAGGTCTCACTTAGGGTCGTGACCCATTTAACTAATAAAAATCTTTCAGACAATGTCGCCACTAGCATTAGCTGTTAGCAATATGTAATGCTATATAGGTACACTTTTTATAGTTTCTATATAGAGTGCAGTGCTAATATGATCCGAGCATTGCACATTTTATCCACTATTTACTCAAGATTGTCTCCATCTCTCGAAGTACTCGAGAATCCTTTGAAGATAGTTGTTTGATACTTGAGCCTTTTATTCACTGTATATATACTTTGGAATGCACTCCAAATAAACATATCAAGGTCACTATCTAGTGAGATGATGGCGATAGCCGTATTCGTAAACTAAATACGAAAGCTACAAGGGTTCCAAACGCGACCTGGTCTAAGAAGAAGCCCACAACAAACTTAGCCGGTTGTTATCACCATCCCACATTGTCATTTAAAATTATTAGAAGACCAACCTGGTGTGAGCAATCATTCACACCCAATGTTTTTCTATCGATTACATAGTCCTTTATACTATAATAGGTACTGTTGGTCGTCCATTATAAATAAATAAACTAGCTTACCCAGCCCGCTTCGCCGGTCTAGATTTTGCTTTATTTTATTTAAACAATAAACTTACATCATTAAATTTTTAATCATTTATTTCTCTCCTTATTCATTCTCTTCTATTCTCGTCTCGAGCGGGTGAAGGTCATTATCTACACCCGTGTACACCCAACAATAGAATATCATCATAGTAAATAAAAGCTGTATTTGACAGTTTGACAGGTCAAAAATAGGAATGCTCCAATCGTCACCAAACTTTACAGGATTACTCGCCAGGTCAATCCGGAGATTCCCTGAAAGTTTCATTGAAATCGGTCCAGCCGTTTCGGAGTCTGTACGTAACATACCCACACACTTTCTCTTTTATATATATAGATAGATGCACTGTTGAAGTTGTGTCGTTGTTGCAGGCATTTGCCCGAGAGCCTGGTGGCGGCGTTCGCCAAGCGCCTGGCGCGCCTCGCCCTCGTGGCGTGCCCCGAGGACGCCGGGGGTCTACTACAGCTGGTCGCCAACCTCCTGCTCCGGCACCCCGCGCTCAAGCGGATGATCTGCTGCGAGGACACGCCGGCCATCAGTGAGTGACACGCGCTTAGATTCTGCTTCCACTACAAGTATCTTTTAAAAATTTGTAAAGATCATTTTTTGTTTGTATCTTCAGAACCTGTCTATTCTCTTCTGTTTTTTTTTTTTTTTTTTGTGGGATGGAATATTGTTCTTATTTATTTATTATGGATATTCATATTATAGAGGCAATGCTCAATTGGATCTATTCCATGACTGGTGGACAGCATTGTTCCGTGAATTGTTGTGATACTCTGAGAGTATTGAATGACCTGAAATTCAATATACGCAGAGTATCACTACAGTACACTATATTAATGTCATGTCTTTTATAATGTTTAATGTCGTATTTCATTTATTTGTCGTATCCATAAATTATGTGTAAGTGTAAGTGGCCCTGCCGTACTAACAAGATATAAAATAAATAATAGATATATATGTATGTATATAGTTATAAACATATATTTTTATATGCACGAGAGGCGGCTCTCGTCTTGAGCTGTGTTTTACGCCATCGGTTGCCTGGAAGAGATCGCTATGTAGCGATAAGGCCGCCAAATTGTATACATCGTGTTAACTAGTTATTTAGCGCGCCTCGCGCTCGTGGCTTTAACTGGCTTATTAGAATTATCTAAACTATGTTTGTAAATATGTAAAGTGTATAGCGGTTTGTCTTTCAAATAAATGAAATAAGTAATATTAATAATAAATAAACTAGGATCGCACGTACGCATTATACTACTACCGGTTTCCAGTATACCTGAACATCGAATGCCTACTGATTTAGTGGAATCCTAGAGAAAAAGAACATTTTACGAACTCTTATGTTATGTCTAACGACGTTAGGCGCCATCTGAAGTAACTACTGTGGAGCGTAAAGCTTAGGGGACTAACTGGCACTTGAAAAAAATATAAATTAGGTTTTTTTTAATCGAAAGATGAAAAATGTGAAAAATCAAACCCAAAATACCATACCTTTTGGCAAAAACCAGACAAGTTGGGTTGTACGAGTTGCCTAGTGAACATTGATTGGTGAAAGGCTTAGACTTTTAGTGAGAACGGGCATAAGTCCTGGAGACTAAGCACGCAATCTGTCCCGCAGTGTCGAACGACCCGTACGTGATGGAGGAGGCTCATGCGGCGCGGTCGCGCGCGTTGGGCGCGTCGCTTTGGGAGGTGCGTGCGCTGCGGCGCCACTGGGAGCCCGCCGTGAGCCGCGCCGCCGCTCTCGTGCTGCGAGCCGCCGACCAGCGCGAGCGCGCCGCCGACCTCACGCCCGACCGCGACGCCGCACAGCCCGTGAGTACGCCGCGATTCGAGACATCATCAATAGCCCGTAACAGGGGTTGACAACCTTTTTAGGCAAGCTTAATAAGGTTGATATTGAGTATAAGCAGTTATATAGCAGTATATGTTTTTTTTCCTTTCACGCCTTTGGTTGCCTAGAACTCCTGAAAGAAATCGCTATGTAGCGATAAGGCTACCAGATTGTACTCTCTTGCTTTATGTTTATATCTCTGTAACTACTTGTTTTATTTAGTGTACGGTAAAAAGTGTATTCATTTATTCATTCATAAGCAGGTTACAAGTTACTTTGCGGCTAAAGTAATGGACCGATTTTATCTATATTTTACTAATAAAAGCTAAATTATCAAGAGGTAAAGTAACAAAAATTATTTTTAAAATTGCAATAAAGTAATCCAATGTAGCAAAAATATATGTATAGAATTAATTACCGATTAATGAACTGTATATGTATTATTTAGCGTTAATTCATTGAGCCATCTCCCCGCGAAAGGGAAACCGAAAACCTAACCAGTAAATTATCACCGCTTAACACTGTTCTATACATTATATTAAGAGTTAAATTATGTTTTGTACCGATATAATATAACAGAGTACGTCGATACATCTGTCATTATATACAGTCATAATTTTATTTTTCTCTTTTACAGTTGTTCGATGCTGAACTGAAGAAAAGGTTCAAGGCCATAGAAATGAATTTCATTCGTCCACAAAGTATGGCTCTGCCCTCCGGAGAACGCCTCCTACAGTACTGGGAGTTTGCTTAAAGGCCCTCGTATTTACTGGACCTTCATTAGCAATGTCCTAAATTGTAATGCTAGCTTTGACTTCACAAATTGCAGAAACACACATATTACTGTTTTAAATGTCTTGTCTAGAATACCACAGCTCTTTTCAGACAAGGAAACTAAAATAATGCGATTTTTAGTAAACCTATACTTTGTCTAATATAGTATAATAATTTTGGCAGGTGCCCGTCAAGTTTCGTATTTTTTCCTGTAAAATATAATACAGATAATAACTTACTTCATAACGAACAGCCAAAGTCGGTTCTAAAATAAAATAAATGGAACATTCAAATAACACAATTAGTACGTACGTATTGTAAGCTTCTTGTTAAAAGTAGTGTTTATATTCTCTGACTTGTAATGCATCAAACAAAAATGGATGTTTAACAATGAAGATACAGACACAACAATAACACAATTATCGTACTATATAAAGAATATTATAAAAATTAAGCCTTATCTGCTATACTCCATGAAAGCCGGAGAATATGTATGGTGTTATTTATTATTTCTTCAATATTTATACTCCACTACAAGAAAAGCTCCTGCAAAGTACCTACGCACGTTTCGCTCCGAAACCGGGGCATCCTCAGGAGATCTTGACTTTACTATGAATACGAATGGGGATGCTCCGGTTTCGAATAGTTTCATTAGCGATTATTAACTACCTTCTCCTTACTGTGAGCTGTCAAAATTATCATCCTATATAAGGCAAAGCAGAAGTACAGAAAATTTCAAGTTCAGCGCTATTTAATACGTTTTGAAAATATTTTTACTCAAAAAAAAAAAAAAAAAAAGGCTCTCTTGTAAAATTTTGAGATAGCGTGGCATCATTGTCGCATAGAAGCGAAATAGTTCCCCTCGGGGCTGAATTTCTTCCCGAAAGAAGCCAGCTATTTGTGGAAGCAATCAATATTGAAGATAATTTTACACCACCTGTCTGCTCTCTCTCATCTTGTCCTAATCCAAAGGTTGCCTGGCAGAGATCGCTACTAAGCGATAAGGCCGCCTTTTGTATTCTACTTCTGTCTTTGTACTTCTATTGTTTTTTTTTTTCTAATTTCATTGTGGTATACAAATAAAGAGTTAAATAATAATAATAATAATAATAATAATAATGCCATTGACAAAAATTCACTCTCAAACATGACATTGGCCCTTCAAAACATGAAAAAACGAGACATCTCTAAGACAGAAATATATATTGAGATATAAGAGAGTATAGGTGAGGGTAATCCAGGAGATTTTCATAGCGATGTAGCCGAAAAGTTTTGAGTCATAACTCATACAGCCAGTGAGACTTGTTTCCGCACCTCATTGCAACAGTAATATAACATGTCGTAACGCACCCAATTACGGGGCACGGGTCTCCCACAATGAGAAGGGTTTGGAAGACAGTATTACCTGTTTTTGCGAATTATAGCAAATTAACCAAGGAAATCGATTAGTTAATTTTATACACTACAGCACGGCTAGCATCGGCAGGAAACAATTATATCCCCGGGGGAAAGGATAAAGATGTATCTTCTCCCACACGTTTATCAACTCTCAGAGCATTGGCTCACACGTGGAAATAATATCTATGTAATACTAAACGGGGGTAAACTTCTCCTATTCCTTTTTCCCGTGCTTAAGCGGGTAATATAAGGTATATTACCCGCTTAAGCACGGGGATAAAATTTTTATCTCCTGCCTGTGCGAGCCCTGCACGATAAATTAGATATATACATAAGTGGGTTTGCTTGATGTGTTTACTGGGAACGCTTATCCTCCAGGGGTAATCTCACTGGTTCTACCTTTTAAGGAAAGTTGGATGTAATAAATAAGAGAATTAGATCTTCACACTTTTCTAGATTAAAAAAAAAACACTTAAAATAATCAAAATTTAATGATCCATATGCATTGATCATTTTATTTTGCCGTAACCAATATATGTATGTTTAATAGTTAACTAATAAAAAGCAAAATAATGCACGTTTAAAACTTTTCCTTCTGTGTTATACAAATTTTTGTACATAAAAATATAATCTAGGGTTATATAGGGGCGACGTAGATGCAATATTTAGTTCACGGTTTTCTAGAATTTATCTAACGAAATAATACATTCTTGGACTTAGCAAGTAAGCTTAATATTTCACAGTGGAATTCCACCCCAGTGACGCTTAAGATCGGCACTGGCTTGTAGCGGATAATCTCTATTTATCTATTAAATAAACGCTGTTAACATTGGAACAGTTTCGCAGGGTCTTGTCAGATTTTGTAACACTAGCTCTTAACTAGAAGTTGTCAAAAAACTGCACAACTACTTTAAATAAAGGGAGTTAAATTCTAGCTCCGGTTGATACTTGTAGCACATAGATTTTGTAGAACCGTTTTTTACTTCCACACAACACAAGCTAGAATGAAATGAAATCAATTTTATCATGTGACCTTTGTCAATTTCAATTTGTGAGATTTGCCATTCCAAACGACACATATTGTAAAGTTCACATTCTAACAATGTATTTTAAACGGAATCGGTGTAAACTGTTATGTTATTCGAGATCATAATTACCATTTTTTTTGGCATGAAACGTGACTTCATCTATATCTCGGGCTCCTTTCCATCTAAGCACAGACGCATATGAATAGATATTCTTTACTATTTATTGCAAGCACAAAATGAAAATGCATACTATGGGTGCGGTGCAGGAATAGACCAATCCGATTATTTTCATATGACGTGATATTTTTTTCGCGCCATTTCTTGAGAATCTTATTGGTAATCTTTTTACATGTCTCGAAAACTCACCACTTATCTCTTTATTTAAAAAAAAGAGTTCAATTTCCATAGATTATTAGAGAAATACCATTCGCTTCCTTTTTTCAAAAATTTGTTTAGCCTTATCGGTATGTTACGAGTCAGTGCCGAGCTATAATCTATTTATTTATATTTAGATAAGAAATAATTTATTAGATTGTAAGTTATGACTAAAATTTTGCACCCTAATGTTAAATAAAATTATATTTGTAGGTTGTTTAATTTTTTTTTATAACACGTAAACCGCAAGCTTCAATCAATAATGTACTATTCCTATAAAACTACGAGGTTGGACACAACGCGGCAAAAAGAAGAAACTAACCTTTATAGGCTAATCATAAGAGAAAACTTATATTGCATGGACACTGACAACTGAAAGCACATCTAGTTTAAATATTGATCGAAGCTATACAATTCTGTTTCTTTTTTTATAGCTTGTAACCTGTGTGTGCTACGCTTATATTTCTGAGTTTATTTATTATCACTTTTTTTCGGTTAATTCTTATTATATGTGATTTGTTGAATGATAAATTGTTATTATTAAAATGTAGTAGGGTTTACAGTCTTACAATTTTGAACTAATTTATTAAATCTTTGAATTTTGCATAAAAACAGAAATTTTGCTTATATAAATATAAACAAAATTTTTTTTTTTATGCAAAATTCATAGATTATACAATATGCTAAACATTATATTCTTGAACTCATAAATATTGTTTTTGAACAGAACAGACTATTGAGTAAGGTCTTTTCTATAACATTAAGATTTTTGAAATAATATTAAGTCTTCTTCCTTTATTCTGTAAGTAGATGTAGAAATTAGCTTGTTTTGGATTTTGATGTCCTTTGTTGTTTTCATCAAAATTGTTTTGTTGATACTTGAGATGATGAAATTTATTTCGTAATTTCTTGCATTAATATTCAATATTTTGAAATATTGTGTAAGCACAATATTAAAAATTATTGACATTAAATGCAATGTTCTCAGCAGAAAAAGAGCTATCAGACAGTTATTTATTTAGAAAATATGGTTTAACCAGTTTTTTGTGCGTATTCTCTTATGTTTGTGATTTTATTACCCATGTTTTGTTTAATTAAGTAGTAATTATATCGATGCTTGTATATATTATGCAAATGTTACGTTTAAAACTTTTAAAGCACCTACAATCAACATATATGCGAACTTGTCAGCTGCCCTCTGACGTTATTATTGATGGGTTCAGGCATTGGCCATCGCAGACTGGAGTTAGCACAAACACTAGTATATTGGAAAATTTAATATAGTCTTTATCAAATTGAAGAAATAAGAGTTGTTTGTACTAAAATATTGAATTTGTTCCAGCAAACGGGGTTACTATGGAAACTAGACTCGTATCTAAATGGGATAAGGGCGATATTTAGTTTCAGAAAATGCAAATGTCCTCGTTGATACACATTTGTACTATTTCTTACTTATTGGGCTAAGCGTAGAATAACTAAGAGCATACAAACATAGACGTAGTTTCTGCCAAAGAGGATATGAACACTACGTATTTTTGACGACTGTCTCTGTAAACACTTGCTTTATTCCCTTTTCTAACCCTTTTTTACTTCATTCCAATTAATTAAACTAAAGACCCTAAACCACCTATTTATTTTAAGTGCTATATTTTAGATTAAGAATTTTATTATTTTCATTTTTTTTACAATAATATATAATGCCCTAAATATTGTCGAACCGCCATATATTAACTTTATTGTTTGATTTATTATATTATTATTTATCATTATTATTGCAGCCTCGCAGTTAGGGCGCGGTACAATATAATAAGTAATATATCGTACAAATCTGAAAATTATAAAAATGTTTACTGAATAACTGTTGGTCATTACGGTCGTTTGTCACAAGAATATTTTTTTAAGTCCCACTCTAGAATGCTTTTTTTAATTATACCTGGTGTTCATTCCCGACTGCTGTCATGTTCATTTCAGACAGCTATGATGTTACCGACTCTTATGCTCGTTTCAGACTGCTCTGGTGCATAACAGACTGATTTGATATTCATTAAAAATAACTTTATTTGCTTTTTCCAGAAGTATTATCAGAGCATTCTAAAGGGTAACTATTATGATTGACTATGCAATTACTGAATCTCCCAAGTGAAAGCCCTTTTAAGTTAATTATTGTAACCGCGCCCGCCGTATAATGTGATTATTCAGAAACAAAACATCTAGTTCTTAAGTAAATGTAAGGACATTATTTTATTATTATGAATAAAAATTGTAAGTAAAACGAAGATTTTTTTTTTAAATCACCGTTAAGTACTTATTATGGATTTTTCTACAAATGTCAAACAACTTTAAATGTGCGTTTTAGAATACTATCTGCATCCCTACGTGGTCGATATACCGCGGACGCGTACGAAGCGCTTCGCATCTTCGTTTCTGATCTTTTTCCCCAGTACCTACAATATGAGTACCTTCAAATCAAGAGTGAATAGGCATCTTCTAGGCAAGCGCGCTCCACCTTAGGCTGCATCATCGCTTACCATCAGGTGTGATTGCAGTCAAGCGCTCGTCTATAAACATGCAAGATTTTTTTATTCCACTACACGTTAGCCATTGACTACAATCTCACCTGGTGGTAAGTGATGATGCAGTCTAAGATGGTAGAGGGCTAACCTGTCATGGAGAAAGTTAGTCATACCCCTAACCGGTTTCTACGTGACATTGCATCGGTATTGGTATAGGTTATCCTGCTTGAATTCACAGATCTCACTGTTGCGCCAATAAAGTCGGTATTTGGATTGTATAAATAAAACACCAAATAATTTATTTTCTTATATTATGGCGAGAAACTTAAAAATAAATCTAGTCTTGTTCATAATACACGGCGGAAGGACAAATTTCAAATATTGCTAGGTATATAAAATCTAATCGTTGCTATTTTTTTTATTGCTTACGAGATTTTAGGAAGTGTTTTCTAAATTACTTAAATAAGATTGAGCGTAGCAACAGATAAAACGAACATTTCATTACAACAAACAAATTCGTATCGCATTCTTCTAACTAACAGACTTAACTTCAATTTATAAACTATATAAACTTAATAAAGACATACTCTAATAACTTGTATAAAAATATTATTCAAACATGCAAAAAATATTATTTATGAGCCTCTTTTAACATAAAGCGTCAGGAAAGTTGAAATCTAGCCAATGAAATAACGTCACACATTAGGCCAAACTTTTTTTTTTTTTTAATTGCCTTGCTTCGCAGAAACCTCAGAATGAAAAAAAATCGAATGCGTAGTTTCAACTTTTGTGACGAGAGCTTAAACTAGAACCACAGAGTACAATAACCGGCAATATTCTGTCATTTTATTATCTGTTCCTGACTGCCCATGAGAGATTTTGTGTTGTGGCAGCACGTGACCTGGGGACTTTCTTCTCTACTTTGTGGCTCTTGGTTGGCATCAGAAGTGTTTTCCACGCAATGCTCTTCATCAGGCGCTTCAACGAAGGCGGTGCTATGACTAGATTTGCAGCATTTTTCTTCTTTTTGAGCTTCTTTCTTTTTACAACAACTGTGGGGTCTCAGAAGTTGCGCATCTTCTACGCTCGGGCTATCTTCCTTTTCGCTTTCGCCGTGATGACAAGAACTAGTGCCGGCTTGGGGTTTTTTCACTCTGGCAACTTTGGAAGGACACTTTTTGGCACCATAGAAGCACGCTGTGTTACTGGATTCGCCAGTCTCTGGTGATGTATTTGCTGGGAAGTAGTGTGAAGGTTGAATGCAATTTCTAGTCCGGCATATGAAAAAGTCAGATTCTGAATTTTGCGTCGACTCTAGAAGCGGCGGTGTTGTGTTCTCAGCTGGAATAGACGAAAATGCTTGTATTCATAAAATTGGTAAACATCATAATTATATGGAGGCTGGAGCGTATATTTTGTGGGACTCAATACGACTCGGTTCTACTCTTAAGACTATTATCACCTTTTTAATTTTAAGCAGTTGGGCACAGGCTTCCACTTTCCTAGGAGGGGGGAGGGTTTGTTTGTATAATATTTATTGCGCAAAAGGGTATAAAAACATAGGCAAAAATTAAAGCTTGGACGCGTTTTCTACAAAAAATATATATAACAACCATTAAATGTATATTAGCTTACTCTTTAATACGTAATATACTTTAAAAAACTATTCATTATTATTAGTCGGGACATGTGGTGTGAATTTACACAAGCAGAAAAGCAATGACTACCCTATTTTATTTTAAATGACACGCATAGAGACTACTGGCCTAGGATAACGATAAACGAGGATTCAATTTTTTCCATCTTCTTGCAAGCCCGGTGGCTTAACGTGCTTTTACTTTAATTTAGAGCAACTAAGGGATTTCATCAGGCAAATGATTTCAGGACAGGCGACGATGGCCGAATAATTAAAACAATTCGATTAAACATTTGAGCTTATATACCTACCCCTTTTTCCTTGAGCTTTTGAGGTATAGGAAAAATAATTATATATTTTCTCCGAAAAAATAGATGTCGTATGAGAGAGGTGGCCTATACAACGTATAACGGAATTACGAAATACTGTTGAAGACTGCAAGTATATTACATAAGGAATCGCCCTGTAAAAATATTAAATCAAAAGAACCATAGGTATTTATTTTGCCATAAAAACTAATTGAAAACATTCTAAGTGTTTACTTATTTACACTATTATAAAGGACTGACATGTGCATAGTACCTACGCTACGCGACGCGTACATCCCTACTGATATTATATTTAAGTCTGTTTGTTACGCTTCCACGCAAAAACTACTTAACCGATCCTCATGAAACTTTGTACACATATTTTTGGAATTGTGTTAGAAGTAATATAGTATACTTTTTATCCCGACATTAAGCTAGGTTCCTTTGGAAGAGGGGATGAAAATGTTTGACGATATTACACCATAACTCCGGAATCAAATTATAACAGATTAGAATAATTATTTTTGTACTATGGAGTTTATAATATGTGTTTAATTTTCCCCAAACTTTGTGTAGACCTGATGAATGAGGACAGAACTCCTCAGCGGACAACAGCAAACCCCCCCCCCCCCCCCCCCCCCCAAGCCTTAAGGCGATACTGAACACTTAAATTTTAGAACTACAAATAAATTGAAACAAAATCAAACGCAGACGAAGTCGCGGGCAATAGCTAGTACATAATAAAGTGACAAGAGTTACTGGATTTTACTCTTGCATATGATGTTATACAAGCGAATTCAAAACATTCTAAGCGTTTACTTATGACAACCCTATTGAAGATAAAAGACCGAGACGCGCGACGACGCGTCGCTATACGCGTAAGTACCTAAAAAAGTGACAGGAGTCATTTGATTTTAATTTTGCATGTGATGTTCGGGCTGTGATCTGATTTCTTTCAGTAAAAACTATAGCAATGGTTTACTCAAAAACTAAGAAACGGTAAATAATGTACCTCTAAAGCCTCTGAAGTATTATTTCGGTTTTCATTTACATGTTGCATATAAATTTATGAGAACGATTTGTATATACAGTTTGAAGTACCTACTTCTGACAAATACACGTCTATAAACTGCCTCTGTTGGTCGGACTGAAGTAAGTCATGAGTCGCTGCGCTGATACAATTGTTTACTTTACTAAATTAACTTTTTTTTTTTTTGATTATTTATTGATGGACCAAGCGCAACACAGAAACACTTGCGCGTTCCCTGCAAAAGTACATTGCTGCCACATTTAAAATATTATACCTATTGAATATTACCCGGCTAAGTTTGTTGTGGGCTCTTCTAAGACCAGGGCGCGTTAACCCTCGTAGCTTTAGGTTTAAGTTGGCGAACAAAGTTATCGCCATCCCCTTACTATGTAAACATATATGTATGAACGCTTCATAAGTGCCTGTGATAGGCCTACATAAATAAAGAAACTTTGTATTACTCATGCGGGGAAAGTAGAGTCTTGACGCTCGCTGTTGCGGTTGAAAAAGAATCGTTTGCCCATTTTAAAATTACGCGTGAGATTTTTCATAAATAAAACTGTTATTTGAGTGCGACAAGTTTACTTGTCGCACGTAAATTATTCTTGGCACACGCAAATTTAGAAAAAACTGAATTGAGGTTGACGCGTCTGACAGTTTAACTTAATAAATAAAATTGTAATTAAATTAAAATTAGTTTAAAAACGAATATGGAGTCTGAAATAATACCGGAAACTCCAGAAAATTCTAGCGACGAATCCACACCACCTGAAATCCTGAAAAAAGCCGATGATGATTTTTATTTATTGTTCAAAATATATTTTTTTCTACTTTTCAAACTTGTTATTTGCTTGTTAAGACTGAGGGGGCTCCGCCCCCCCAACCCCCCGCCGATTACCCACTCAAGCGAGTGATCGACAACTTGTCGCACTTGTTGCACAATATACTATTGAATTTGAATTTGATACTTGCAATGTTTAGTTCTACCACTACTGAGGAAATGTAACATACAACAGTCTCGAAAACGTACTTCAGTCCGCCCAAGTAAGACAGTGCGAAACGTACAAGGTACAAGCGCTACAGAGTAACTTTATTTTTTCTAAGCTTTTCCTATTATGTAAACAATCATTACATAGAACACAAAAAATAAACAATATCTAAATTCTTTTATCCGTAAAGGCTACAGACAGACACGTAAAACTTATATATAACACATTTATATTACAGACATATAAAACCTAGTTGTTTTTGCGCCGAGATTTAAATAGTATCTGATTGTTTACATAATAAGACAAGTTAGAACAAATAGAGCTGTAGGATATGTGGGAGGGGTACTTGGGACGGTAGCACTCGGGCCCGAGCACGGTGGCTGTCTGCTGAAGCTCCACAGCGTCCATCTCCTTACACAGCTTGCCTGAGCACGCCTCCCACGTGCACTTCTCCGTGTTGCAGCGATCTGGGGGGAGCCGCAGCGTTTGGGGAGGGGGGATGAGTAAAATCCACGTTGGGACCTTACGCTAAGCCCAAACTAAGCCATGAGTTAAATGATCGTCCAGGTCCTTCACCTAAGACCAAATAAAGCCATCCAATCACAAGACGCGCCAGCTTGTGCAGGGGTTGTGATTGGTTGTTATATTCTCTTGGTCCCACGGCACCTTAGTCCCTGTTTTAAAGCTCAAATCTTTCTACATTTCTTCAGCCAGCTTCACAGAATTTGCGACTCTGAAGTCTAAAACGAATGGCATAAGGTCAATTTCACATTGTTGAAGACAACGTCACGATTGCTATAATTATTATATTCGAAGGATAGAGCCTGTTTACTGATTTAGAAGGTGAAAATAGGAACTCTTAAACTACACAACATAAATCACCTCATCTCATCGTGTTAAGGCACGCTGGATTTTTCATGCCCGGTACTATAGATCTAGGCGTTGTCAGGCTCGGATAAGGAAGCTAAACTTTGGAAAGGGGACAAGACTCACAAAAAGCAAAACGAGCGAGCGAGCAAATTAATTAATTAAATGTATGCTAATCTTACCAGTGTCGTCGCACTCCGGCGTGCAGATCACCCGCCTGGTGTTGAAGCACTGCATCTGCAGCCGTGTCAGCTTTGTGCCGAAGAGGAAGTAACCTTAACAATACAATCATAATAATAAATATTTTATTTGAGAAGAAAAAAGCTCATATGAATCAACATATAGAGTAAATGCTACACAAAAACATATCAATGAGAAGATAAACAACAAAAAAAAAAGATCTTAAAATTAGGAAACTAAATAAAATTAAATAAACTAAAAACAAACAAATATAATTATATGTTGGTAGTGACATAATACTATGTAACGTTAATATCGCTGTAGATTCCCTCTCTCCGTGACTTTTTTACCGCCATATTAACATACTAGGGGATGCCCGCGACTTTGACTGATTTGGATTTCTGATTTCTTGTAAGAAGTGTTTTTGTCACATCGATAACTTTCAAACTATTGTATGTTAAAGAATTTAAATAATTATGTGTAGTTATTATACATATATATATATAAGTATATTTTTATATTTATTAATTAAACATATTATGTTTGTGTAAACTAGTTTATGTATAAGTATGTAGTTATTCGCATGTATGTTTTTTAAATTGTACCACCAGAGGTCGCTATTAAGGCCGCCTCTTGTAATCTACTTCTTTCTTCATGTTTCTGTTTTTTATTTTATGTTGGTGTATGTTAATGATGTGGTATCTAAATAAAGATTTAAATAAATAAACTATATCCTAATTACTTAGTGTGTGTGCTTTAAATGTCAGATATTTTTATGATGATTAATATATAATAAACAGAGTATCCAGTTTAAATGTATTTATTGTTCACTATTTTAGCTGTAATAGCCTTCCATATAAAATACGGTGTTGCAGACTTTTTTTAGAACTGTTTAAAACTAACAATATCGCCATACTTTATTTTCATCTAACTCTAACGATTTATGTAACGCACGCCATGATAGCTTTTTAATGGCAGAATTTTTTTATATTTTATTATTTTTATATGTTTGCAAAATTACACAATATATATTTAAATTACATTGTACGTGTTAATCTGATGTATGACTTGTAATAAAAATTAAGTGGTTTTTGTGACAGAACAGCTGAACGGATCTAATGCCCGTTTTAACACGACACGCACCTGTAACGTTTCTAAGTTATGTGCGTTTTAAGTAATTTATAAAAATGAACACTTGCTTTACCGGTGAAGGAGGAAAACATAGTGAGGAAACCTGCATATCTGAGAGTTCTAGTCCACCAATCCGCACTGAGTCGGCGTGGTGGACTACGGGCTTAACCCCCTTCTCATTGTGGGAGGAAACCCGTGCTCCTGAAACCCCTCTCGATATAATGATGATGATATAGCCTGGAGCACGTCTCTTTCGGTATTGTGGTAACTAGTCACAGCCGAGGACTCCCGCCTGACAAACGTAAGTTCTTAGTTCAGACTGACCCAGCATCATGCCGAAGACCACGGCCAGTATCAGGTGCACGTTGTACAGCATTACGGCGAGCATCAGCAGGTAGCCCACCACGTTGTGCACCACGAACACCAGGGTCTGGTGCCCGTTCACCAGCGTTCTAGATTTTGACGGAAAAGTTCTTGCTTAATTTTTTAAACGGCTCCAAAAAGGTTGAGGTTCTTAGTTCGGATGTTTCATATATATTCTTTTTTATAATTATGATAATAAATATCAAGTTACAATACAGTCAGTTTAGAGGCCATAACATTCTACCATATTAATAGTATGCAAATTTGGTTCATGTAGAGATTAATTTTAAATTGGTTAAATTACTGAAAATGCAATAAAAAATCAACAATAATCATAATAATAATCTAAATAAATATCAAGATGTTAGTAAGCAATACAGTCAGTTTAGAGGGCATAGCATTCTACCGAACAAGATAACGACGAAAGAACGTTTGTAAAAAATACGACACTAATAATACAAACATGCAAACAATAATACATTACAAGTTTTATAATAACGCATTACCCAGTCAAATAAAGTTTGTTTAAATGTCACAAATAAAATATTTCCACATAATAAAAGAAATGAACATAACATTTGGAATTATCCGCCAGCCAAGTTTCACTCAACATTAAATTTGAGATTTTTGCACAATAATGTATCAATTAAATCTTCGGAATGAGCCCACAGACATTGATAATTGAAGATGTACACTGTCAAATCTTATAGCTAGCTTCAGGGTTCACGTAAAAACTTACTCTCATCACTTTTCCCTAACGCGCCAAAAGAAGTATAACCTCAAAATAAACAGTACCTACCTGACTCTGAAGGAAGCCCATCTGCTCATCTGTCCGGAGCTGGCGTTGCGACTGGTCGTTGGCTCCATAGGGTTGCCTTGTTCACTGCAACATCGCAGAGGTTTATTAAATCAAAATCTTAAACAGTAGGCGTAAAGGGTTTTGACGACCTCCTTGGCGCAACGGTGGGTCCCGGATTCGATTCTACCCCGATAACAATTAGCATGCTAATTTGGCGTAACACCTATTTACCTGTATCAGTAAATAAATAAAAAGTACCCACTACCTACTAATTTTAATTTGGCATGTTGTTAGGGTTGGATCGGATTTCTTTCAGTAAAAACTATAGCGATATATGTTTATATATGTATATATATATATATATATATAATAATAATTTATTTATTTCATATATAAAAGTGTATACAGCAGAAATCTCCTAATGGACACAGTGATACTCTATTTATTTGTGCACAAAGGAGTGCTTAAACACTCGCACTAAGGTAACTTGTGTTACGAGTGTCGCCACCTTCCTTCGGACCCATTACAACAACGTGAAATTAGGCAAATGCAAACATTATCAAAATTATTATCAAAATTAAGCTTAATTTGCTATACTCCGCGAAAAGCAGGAGAATCTGTGTGGTGTAATTTATAATTTCTTCAATCCTTATACTCCACACCAAACAGATCTTCGGCAGTATATATGTATATATATTTCGTTTATTCAATAACTAATAGCAATTAAGTTTCACAGATAAGTCTCAGAGACGGTATATAACGTACCTCTAAAGCCTGTGTAGTATTATTACGCTTTTCATTCACACGTTGTATGACTCTTAAAAGTAAGAGGTGCGTGCCGGGAATCGAACTCGGCCCCTCCTAAAGAGAGGCCGAAGCCCTAGCAACTCGGCTATCTATATACTACTTCTTTATAATTAAAAACTTTTATCACATCGACGTTACATGGCCACACCGGATATTTACACTGAATATATTAAATTACTTGTACACCTGGTATGAAATACTTTAAATAAACGTATTTATATAATAATCACTATGTCATAAGAAATATCAATGTTACTTCAGGTGTAACAAGCTTGTTTTTTGTTTATTCGATTATGGCAAAGCAAAGGAACGGGAGGGTATACCTAATATAAAGTCGTGTGGTGACTGTAGATCAAAATACAGTTGTCACCACCCCTACTCTTCCCCCGGGTGTCATACGAGGCGAATAAGGGAATATAACGGAGAACAGGATAGCAGCGTCGTATTGAAGAAAAAAAAGATCGACACGCGCATAGTACCTAGGCTACGCGACGCGTACCTAATAAAGTGACAAGAGTCGCTTGATTTTAATTTTTAATGTGTTGTTAAAGGCTGAATCTAATTTCTATCGTTAAAAACTATGGCAGTACTTAACTCAAAAACTTTTAGCGTTTCGGTTTCACAAATAACTCCTTTTACGCCATTGGTTGCCTGGAAGAAATCGCTATGTAGCGATAAGGCCACCAAATTGTACTCTCTTGATTGTATTTATATCTTTGTAACTACTTTTTGTTTCTTTGGTGTACAATAAAAGTGTATTCATTCATTCATTCATTCATTCATTCATAACTCTCGGATTCAGTAAACGATGTAGTTCTAAAGATGTGAAGTAATATTTTAGTTTGCATTTACATTTTGTATGATCGAATTTCCCTGCCTGCCTTCTTCTATCCAATATTTAACTCTGAAAAGTTAGAGATACGTGCCAGGAATTGAACTCGCTCCCTCCGAAAGGCAGGTGGAACTCGTTGACACTTAGCTATGACCGCTTAAAGCCGCTTAAATAAAGTGCCAGGCTGTAATAATATGGAGAACTCGTAGGTTAAGGTACATTTTAGCGACCTCACCAAGCCACCGAATTAAAAAATGCATAGCTATGCCAAAGACAACCAGCAATGGAAATAACTCAGAGTATACCTACGTGATTAAATCAGCAATGAGGAGATCGCTAGAAGCAACAGGGTTTTTTGAATAATAACATATTCTTATTTTTATTTACATTAATTCTAATTTTCTATATTATTATGTAACGCTGAAGAGGAATGTTGATGTCACGATTCCGAACGTTCGATAGCGCGACCAATCTATCAACTTTCAAACGTCATTCGGTAAACACACTTCTTGTCATTAATGACCTTAAACTAAATCAATAGTTTACCGACGTACCGACATTTATATTAATTAATATTTTATAATGATTTTACCATTTGAAATAAAATTTTACTGACATATTAATACCGAATACATTACATTAACTATGAATTTTATATATTTTTTATGATTTGTGTTGAATTTTTATTAATTAATTTATTTAATAATGAATTTGTTATCATATGATATGATGATCTGTCATATTTTGCTACAGTTCATAAACAAAATAAATTAAGCTATATAAACTAAATAAATATTAATTGTAATTATATAGCCTTAATTAAATTAATTGTAATTAATCAAATTCTGAATGTTATTAATTATTTTTAAGTTAAGATTTGCATGCCTTTACATGGGCTAAACATTGTTCTGTATAATTTTTTGTAACATCTATAATTTGACATGTTTTTTGCAAATAATGATTATGATTATGATTATGATACCTCAACGAGTTCTGAAGCTGGTAGTGGCAGTGCCAACAGGCCTACTGCCACTGTTGGGGTCCCTATGTGCTGGACCGGCATCCCCGCACTGAAAAGCGCAGTGCTGGTAGACCACAAAGTCGACAGAAAACACATAACACAGCTAGTATAACATGAATCTCAGCAAGAATAGGGTACTCCAAACACGACCTTTGACGAACGTGTGAACGAAGCAATGATAACATTTTAAGGTTGGCAACATTCTGGGTTTTAAAAAAGGAACTTTGGTGGTCCGCCATCTTGAGTTCTCTCCGGAAGTCCTGACGTTTTTTGAAGTTACACTTCTTGGCGCGTAAGGAAAAAATGCTGCGAGTAAATTTTTACAATGCGCGCGCACACCGCGCCGTTACAAAAAACCGACCTGAAGTTTGCTATTAGGTTCGACAGTGTACACTTTCAATTGACGTTTAGCTCGCTCGATTTAATTGATTCAATTGTTCAAAAATCTCAAATTTTAATGTTCAGTGAAACTTGGTTGTTTCTACGCCAAAAAAGTATAACTTCTAACGCGTGTGCATAAGAACACACAAGTTTTTTTTATTTTTTATCTTCATCTTCAGCAAACAGTTGGCGTATACATTTCTCTTTTATTTAAAAGTCCAAACAGTAGGTACGTTGTTCAGCGAGGTATACTAACTAACGGATTTAGCAATGTCTTTACGTTCACCAACAGTAGGTATGCCATAGCAAGCAGTAATGCAAGGTTAATATTTAGAACGTATAATTGCCCTTATTCTTTAAGGTCAATTGTTAATTAACTTAAGTTTACTTTTAGCTGTAGTATGTGCATTCCTTTAAGAATAGGCACGATGACAGTAACGACAAATCGCTAAAATATTTTATTATCTAATGATATACAAACTCATGTATAATGAAAAACGTATTTTTATTTATATTCGAAGTAAGATTGGAATTTTTTTTCAATAAATATAACTGCAAAATCTAGCGTTCCACCATGACAGGTGAAACGCCGAATTTAAAATTATGACGTAGGTAGGTAACGTCTATTTAAACATAATTTTGTACCGTTTGTACTTCGAATAACTCCGTGTATATCAAGTATTTCGTGATTTCAAACTATCAGTTCCTAAGTTTTTCGATATCGATTAGATTTTTAGGACTATGGAACAAGGACTTGAGTGCTAATTTGCCTATGCTCGATAAGGGCGGCCATGACACCGGGAAGTTCGAAGAAGAAAGAAAATCTTTTTATTTCAGCAAAAATACGATATTTTTCGGATATTACAAGATACTTCCGAACATCATATGCCAGTTTTCAAAATTAGTCATTATGTGTATTAAAGAAAATTGAAGGGTCTGTTTTGTAATGCACTATACAGCACACAATATCAGCTGTTTACTTCTTGTAGAGATATATGAAAACATCAAGCCAATACCGCCATCTTAGCCTACCCAACAAAAACTATTTTTACGTGATTAAGTTTTTATTATTATTAATGCAGATAAAATATTGTGTGCTGTTAAATAGAATTTTTATGATAGTAGGACATTTGACATTTAAAAAACTAAAATGTTAAAACTAGCTATTTCCCCAGACGAGCACTGTCACAAGAAGCTCTACTTCTGTTACATTAGTAGGAAATAGGGATACAGTATTTGTAAATATAAAGGGGTAATAGCCCAGCGGGTCCAACTTCATCTTTGGGGGGCCGAGTTCGAATTCCAGCAAGCACCTCTAAATTTTCTAAGTTATGTGAATTTTAAGTAATTAAAATATCACTTAAAAGTCAAAGTCAAATAATTCTTTATTCAAATAGGCACATAGATGGCACTTTTGATGCGTTATTATATACAAAATGTGTACATAGCAGTGAGTAGTGATGGCGATAACTACAATCGTAAACTTAAAACTAAAGCTACGAGGGTTTCGATCGCGCCCTGGTCTAAGAAGAAGCCCACTACAAACTTAGCCGGGTGTTCTTTTTGTTATCACCATCTCACATTGTCATTAGAAAATATTTAAGAAGCAACCTGGTTAGAGCAATTGTTTACACCCAAGCTTTTTTATCGTTTACGTAATCCTTTATACTATAATAGGACTTCTCTATAAGCTTTCGCTTAATACAAACTTTGAACTTCTTCTTACTACAACGGTGATCCTTCACCGTTCAAGTAAATGATCGTGAGGAAACCTGCATGCCTGAGAGTTCTATATAATGTTCTCAAAGGTGTGTGGAGTCTTGGCCAGCGTGGTTGACCACGGCCTTAACCCCTTCTCATTGTGGGAGGAGACCCGTGCCCTGTAGTGGGCCGGTGATGGGTTGATTTGATGATGATGATGATGATTTGTATGTAATACCTACTCACGAGTCTTATATAAAGTACCTACCTATAGATTTTCTGCACGTATTCGCAATAAATTCGTCTTTTATTTGCACTTGAAAACAAATATGCAGCTTGCATATCGCCGATAAAAAGGGTTGCCATAACATCTACGGACCAATACGGGACGTTTTCTCCTCCGATGCCCAAAACCCGACATGCGGCTTTTCGACTACTACATATCATGCATGTGTTTAAAGTGATGTCAACCGTGTCAAAAGTATAAAATAAAAAAAATTAAGTTATTGAATCGAAGTTTTCTTAAATTTTTTCGCCCAAATTTTGATGTTGTATTTTGTCGAAATACGGGACGAAACCGGTAGAAGTAATACAGGACGGGATGGGTAAAAATACGGTGACAGTCCCGTATATATACGTTTCGCAACTCTTCCGATAACACATGAATGAAGTCTCTTCCGATGCACAGTGCCCAGAACCCGACATGCGGCTTTTCAACAACTACATAATCGTAGCATGCGTTGTTTAAAGTGACCTCAACCGTATCAAAAGTATAAAATAAAATAATCTCATTATTGAATCAAAGATTTTTTAATTAAATTAATTCTTTCGGCTAGTCATATTTTGAAGTAGTTTTTTTTGTCAAAATAAGGGACAAAACCGCGACTAAACATTTAATAGCAATAAGACAAATACGGTGACAGTCCTGTATATACGGGACGTATGGCAACTCTACCGATAACACATTAAAGGAAAGATGAATGTTTCTTTTCAATGTAATGTTCAAAAAAATTCAAAATTCAAAATTCATTTATTTCAAGTAGGCCTAATACAAGCACTTTTGAAACGTCAAGTCTGTCCGTGTGTAGTGACTCTACCAACGGTTCGGAAGGCAGATTCTACCGAGAAGAAGCCGGCAAGAAACTCAGCAGTTGCTCTTTTCCAACATCAAAAATTTACATTTTACATTTTAACATTCATTTTTCTATCTTGTGAGAGATGAAAGCGGAGTTCTCTCATACACTTCTGTAAATACTGCGCAATGCCAACATAATCTATGTATTTATAGTCAAGGGCTTGCAATGTAGTAATCTACGACATAGGGTTAGTCGGTACGTGAAATTATTTATAGTCTTTGTAAGAAATAAAACAGCTCTCTGACCTCTGTTGAGACCTATGTTAATTTTCTTTTCCATTTTGTTTAAATCTATTTTCGTATATTTTAGGGGCAGAGGGCTGGTTATCCTTAAAACAGATAAAAAAAACACACACACAGACTTGACACAGACAAATAAGATAAAATGTAGTTAGGATAGCCAGTTCGTCAGCTCTTAATATGTACAATTTTGATAAAAGAAAAAAACGATTTAATTAATAATATTTTAATAATATGCATTTCGAGTATTTGGAATATGGATGGAGTGTTCATCAGTTATGACTCTGGTGAGTCTGGCGCAACGGTGATCGGTTTGAATTTAACCCCGAGGTCCTGGCAGAGGGATTTTGGGAATTTATTATTTCAGAATTTTGTCTGGTCTGGTCTGTTGGGAGGCTTTGGCCGTGGCTAGTTACCACCCTAACGACAAAGACGTGTCGCTAAGCGATTTAGTCTTCCGGTGCGATGTCGCGTAGAAACCGATTAGACTGAGGCTTTTATGTCCCTTATTTAGACTTCTGAATTGCATAGAAACCGTAAACAATAGAATAGTTCCAGAATCATTCTGATTAATTAATATGTGATGAATGTTTTCCGAGAGTCCGTTCGTTCATCCAAAAATACGTAAGTACTACCTACTTTGTCACAAGCGATTAAATGTCTGTATTAAATAAGGTTATTAGTAACAATATCTTATGTTAATTTGAGCGCTATGTAAATAAACGAGATAAATTAATGCCGATAACCTATCCAGCGTTGCATGAATGTTCACATTTGAAAATGGTACTACCATATAGTTTTCTTTGTTTCGAAAAAGTTTCAGCGTGTGTCATTTCAAATAATGTAAGGATTCTGAAGCTCCCTCGAGATAAAATTCGCTCAGGACTTTAGAAGTTATGGTGGAATAAATAAACTTTTAAAGCGGTGATAGCCCAATGGGTGGGAGCTCGACTTCTCTTTCAGGGGGGCCGAGTTTGAATCCCAGCACGCACCTCCAACTTTTCTAAGTTATGCGCGTTTTAAGTAATTAAAATAACGCTTGCTCCAACGGTGAAGGACAACATCGTGAGAAAACCAGCATGCCTGAGAGTTCTACATAACGTTCTCAAAAGTGAGTGGAGTCCACCAACCCGCTCTGGGCCAGCGTGGTGGACTACGGCCTTAACCCCTTCTCATTGTGGTAGGAAACCCTGTAGTGGGCCGGTAATGGGTTTATATGATGATGATAACGAAATAAACTTACATAATATATACCTGACCCGTGCAACTTCGTCTGCACCAAATCGGTTATAACCTAAAAACACGAATAAAATGACATTTTCTAAAAATGAATCCTAGCTAGATCGCTTTGTACAGGAGTAACAAACATTTAAAAAGTTTTCTGTACAAAATTTAAAAGAAAATATGTTGTTTACCTCTGAAATACTAAAATAACCTTACGTAACCTCATCAAAAAAGTTCAACGACTGTCATTTGTTTTGTTTACATTTGGTCCGCGGATAAATTGGCCGCACTTTAAATGTATTTAAAACCAAGCTCACCGATCACTCAGCAGGTTCCGCCTCTCGTCACACCGATACGGGTTCAGTTTCTGGTACGCCTCCCGCTGAACTCGCGCCAGGTATACCTATGAGGGAAAATTATTTTAATACCGCGGTAAACCACGACCTCCTTTGTCGACCTCACTGGCAAGGCGGTGCTATAATAAAATTAAATGTGATTAGTGGGACTTGGGAGGTCCTGCGTACGATCTCCGGTAGTGGCAATTTGGGTATTCATAATTTTAATTATTTCTGAAGTAATATTTCCTTTATATTGTGGAAGAACATAATGCATGCAGACTGTAAGTGGGGTATACAATGTATAAGTTATAACATTATCATTCTTATTTATATTTACTAGACAAGCGTACCCAGCCCGCTTCGCCGGGCTAGATTTTGCTTTATTTTATTTAAACAATAAACTTACATCATTAAATTTTTAATTTAAGTCTCATAATATATTAAATAATTTATTTCTCTCCGTATCAATTCTCTTCTATTCCCTTCTCGATATATATTCATGCACTATGTAATTTTATTTTATTTAGATCTTATTTACATTAAAAAAAATCCGTCAATTTCGTTTGGGTTTCTGTTTTTGTATTTTGAATGTTTTTCTCTAACTCATAAATTTTGTCGAATATTGCTTGCTCGACTGTCGCTTATAGAGGTATAGATAAGTAGCAGTCTCACTTACGGAGGTCCACGAGGGAAAAACGACTCTCTCTTACAAAGGTTTCTGTTTCTCGCTTTGGGAGCACTCTCGCGCAGGTTTTGGGAGCTTAAAATGACGGGTCCTGGCTATTTCTCTCACTGATAGAGTTTTCTCACTTATCCAGTTCTCACTTACCCAGGTTTGACTGTATTCCATCATATAGCGTGGCGATGGGTTGCCACGGCCTTTATCGCCACGCCAACAATCTGGTTTACCCTCAGGCCTCGCCAATACATGTTTCACATCTTAACTTTCTTGATCATCACACAAACATTTTCCATTCGTGGGAATTGGACCCACAGCCCTGGACTCCGAAAGCAGGGTCGCTGCCCACTGCGCCAACCTTCAAGTATGAATTGACTAACCTTAGAAGCTTCAAACAGCAGCGCTACAAAGAACAGCGCAATCCATGTGAGAGCGAAGGCCCATCTTGTGTTGACGGTGAGGCCGGAAAACAGGAAATCGCCCAGGTCGTAGCCAAACCACATCCACATGTGCATGACTGCGGTTTGCGATTAGCACCTGCATCCAAAGAATTAAGAACATACAGAAACCGTGTACACGACTTATTGAAGCATCAAAAACCACTCCACTTTAGTAGTATTTCTGAAACAAACGTTTAGTCTTAATACCATTTAGCAGTTGAAAGTAATTATTGTATCCCTAATGTTCTGAACGTTTGCCATATAAATATACGGCACATCGCAACAGTACACACATCGCCATCTAGTCCCCAATGAAGCATAGATTGTATTTTTGGTACTTAGATAACTGATAAATAATTTTAGGAATAATATACATAAATACGTATAATATACATATACACACCCAGACACTGAAAAACAATCAAACATTTTCCAGCCGTGGGAATCGAACCCACGGCCTTTGACTCAGAAAGCAGGGTCCGTCGAATGCCATAAAATGGGAAAATGGAAAAAAGTTTGTGAGCTAGTATTAGCTAGGGCTATCATTTCGCCGGTGTAAAGTGAGACGTGCTCAGGGAGTTTTCACTGTATTATAGGTTAGCCCTTGGCTGCAATCTCACCTGATGTTAGCGACGACAGTGACGTGCATAGAGGGTATGGACAGGGTATGCAGATGATATAAAATGAAGAAAATGTCCAGTACGAGTTATAAAAACTTTAGGGTAGGCTTTTAATAACTCTTACAAAGCCTATCCTTATGTTTTTCATAACTCGTAATGGAGATTTTTTTAATTTTATATCATTTGCATACCCTCTATGCACGCCACTGAGTGATGATGCAGTCTAAGATGGTAGCGGGCTAACCTGTTAGGGAGCAGTATAGTAGACAAATAAGCTTAATTTGCTATACTCCGCGAAAAGCAGGGGAATCTGTATGGTGGAATTTATAATTTGTTCAATCCTTATTCTCCACACCAAACAGATCTTCGGCAACACTCTGCGCCCGTTTCGCTCCGAAACCAGGGCATCCGCAGGAGATGTTGACTTTACAATGAATAATTGTTGTTGTCACATAAACAAAGTAACGCCTGCTTCTATCCAAACCCTAATCGGTTTCTACGCGACATCGCACCGGAACACTAAATCGCTTAGACGCACATCTTTGTCGTCTAGTGTAGTAACTAGCCACGGCCAGACCAGAGAAAATTCCGAAATTGTAAATTCCTAAATTGCACTTACCGGGAATCGAACCCTGGACCTTCCATTTAAAACCACCACTCACCTCTGCGCCAGAGAGGTCGTCAAGTGATGAATAAATTACGAACTTAAAGGTACAAAATGCTGGTATGTAGGAAATGCAGACTTTTCATGGTGCACTTATTCCATTAGATTTTATATTTAACATGATGTCACCATAAACTACGTAGTGCAAGACTAACTGCAAAATATTACACAATGCATGTCCTAAATTAAATAACTAGTTGGCTCGCTAACATAAAATATAAACATATAATATATAAACATTGTGAACAATGGTTGCGTTGGTACAGACAGATTATAAATATGTTGTAGTTATTAAACATTACTTTTATTTATTTTTGACGGCCGATTGGCGCAGTTTGCAGCAACCCTGCTTTCTCAGCCCAGGGCCGTGGGTTCGATTCCCACAGCTGGAAAATGTTTGTGTGATGAGCATGAATGTTTGTCAGTGTCTGGGTGTTTATATGTATATTCTAAATATTATTATTATCATTAAATTCTTTATTGCACACACAAAAATAATACGAAGAAACACATTTACAAATAAAAATAATAAAAAACTAGTTTACGTGTGCAAAGGCGGTCTTATCGCTAAAGCAAACTGTCCCAAACAACCTTTGGCGATAGTAGTTTTTGTAAGGAACGGGTTAGTGCGGCAATAAAAATTTCTGCCTACATAAAAATATTGCAAACTACATGGTATAAATTCTAAGTATTTATATATATTATTCATAAAAATATTCATCAGTCGTCTTAGTACTCATAACACAAGCTGCGCTCACTCTGGGGCTAGATGGCGGTGTGTGTATTGTCGTAGTATATTTATTTATTTATATTATTATTATTTATTTAATAACAAATGAGATAATAATTTTTTTTCTCCGGTGGGAGCAGTGGCGTGCATTGGGTTTCTTACAGCAGGCAAATTGCATAAAACGGCAAAAATACTCCTCTTTTACGAGTTATATATAAATTTTAGGAAAGGCAGTGCTTTTGTACAAGTATGAAGTGCACTGAGTGTGAGGCTAGTAGGCCGTGACGATACCGATAAAGTTACGTGCGTTTTAAGTTATTAGAATATCACTTGCTTCAACGGCGAAGGAAAACATCGTTAGGAAACCTGCACGCCTGGGTGTCACGCCTACATAGTGTTCTCAAAGGTCATCCGCACTGGGCCAGCGTGGCGGACTGCGGCCTGAGCCCTTCTCATTGTGGAAGGAGAGCCGTGCCCTGTACTAGGCCGGCAATGGATTGATATGATGACGATGAATGACTATGATTATTACTAAAACCATATCCTTTATTGGTTTCTACGTGACCGGAACGTTTCAATGTTTGACGTTTGACTTTTCCGGATGGTAACTAACAGAGGATGAACTCTCCCACCTTAGCAGATAGAACTCAGGTTGTCACATAGGAATATTTGCTTGGGAAAGGTTGCTTAGGTTGCTCATATGCTATATTTTGGCAGCATATACCAGGGGTTTCCCACTTTATTAAGCCAGTGGCGTATTTACAGGTTAAGAAATTAGTCATGGCGCCCGCGCCCTAACCTAGCTATTTAAAATAAATAGGTACTTATTAGTAAACCATAATCCTACTAATATTATAAATGTGAAAGTGTGGATGTTTGTTACTCAATCAAGGCGCAAGGATTGAACCGATTTGGCTGAAATTTGTTACAGAGATTGTGGTCTGGAATAGCACAAAAACCAACAATTGAGCTGTCAAATGAGCTGTCTCCAAGACAGCTCAAAAAAAATGTTTTAAATGGTCGCTCAGAATTTTTAAAATTTCAAAATTTATCAAATATCGAAAACCGATATTTTTTCACGTGAGACTAAAACAAAAAAATTTCGCTTTTTTTGCGCCACCCTAATATATATTATATAAAACATCCTACATATATTTAAATAAAAAGAATGAAGAAAAATAATTCTACCCCAACAATGGGATGGCTGAGCTTGTAATCTCCACAAACGTTTGTAAAGTATGGGACAAGCCGTAACATTGCTGCACAAAGACTATCAAAAAAAATATTAACTACAGAAGGGGGCGCGATCGCGACGCCACGGGGTAGCTCTGTACTTTCTACGGCACCCAGGTAAGCATTGACTATTTCTACAATCAATATCTCTCACGCCTACTATGAGAGAGATAGTCTATATCCAGCAAAGAGACTTTCATCAAGCTAATTTGACGATGTTAATGAATAATGTTGCGATGAATTCAAATTCAAAATTAATTTATTTCAAGAAAACCTTTTCCATAAGCATAAGCACTTGTGTCGCAATTTTTTCCGCTATTAGAGACTACAATCTCATAGCTTTAAAAGTTTAAGAGGTTCACCTAGATCAAATCTCTCATTTTGATACTTTTACCTAGCTTTCATTTAACTTACAATATTATATTTAATTAATTTCGTTTTTAATATACACTTGTAACAGCATGTACAAGAAATATCTACAAAACGTAAATTACATCATATAAGTTAGAACAGCTGCTTTTTCCAGCTAGGGTTGCCAGATGGTTATCTTGTGGAGCCTGTTGCTCAGGTTAATTAAAAACCCATATTTGCAAAAAATAATAGTACATTATGCAACCAGTATGGTAAGGATTAAAAAGCTGAGACTGTAATAAGCAATGATTTTCACGATTGTGAGGCAAAAAGCACAATATACTTTTAAATGCAGTTTCAAAAGAAAAACTAACCATTTTTGCTGTTTTTCCACTCACACACTTAAATACTTCTAAACATCATAAGGCTGTTTAAAAAAAATAGTCATAATGTGTATAGGCCGGTGGCAACCCTACTGGTAGCAAATGTGAATACATGTTTGCTTATATCGTAAATTAGCATGTTGTACTGCTAACATATACTTAAAGATGAATAAATTAATGACACTCCATTTGTATTCTATTTCAATAAATAATTATTAACTTCTCTTTTGAATCAAATTTAAATATTAAACATATCCATAGGGAGGAGTAGGAAAAGGATAGGACTACTCAATTCAATCTGCTATCCGAAGATTTTGGATTAGATTTATTACTAATTTTGGCCGATACACAATTAGACTAATTTAACCCACCTCAGGTAAAAATGAATATATTTTACCCATTTTAAGCATATTGCTACAGAGTGTGAGATAAATAATGTAATGTATGAAGTCCTTATTTTTAATGCTGATTTGCGTAGTGGAAAGCGTGCCAGGCTTTCTGAGTCCAAGGCTGTGGGTTTGATTCCCACAACTGGAAACTACCTGTGTGATCAGCATGAATTTTTTTTCAGTGTCTGAATGGTATAAGTATATTATTCATTAAAATATTCATCAGTTATCTTCGTTACGTTACACAACAACAATGTGTATATTGACATAGTATATTTATTTATTTATAACGGATTCCTGCTATCACTAGATGGGTTATCATTCCTAATAAAGGTCAATCAACCCAATTCTACATGATACAGATAATATGGCAATGTTAAAGTTTATGTAGAGAAGGGTAATAAAAGTTTTTTCTTAACTTTCACTAACAGTGAGCACTTACCCTCAATCTCACCTGTACGTCAGTGATGATGCTTTCATAGATGATAACAGGCTAACCCATTAGGGGTATGGCGGCTATATTAAACCCATACTTCTACTAAGCTTCTACGCAACATCATACTAGAATGCTAAATCTCTTAGAGGCACATCTTTGTCTGTAGCATAGTGACTATCCACATCTTTGTCGGTAGGTGGTAGTTATTTAAATTTGGAACTACACTTACCAATTTAAATCTGATAGGCATATAAAGGCTTTGATTAACGTCATGGAACATTATAATCAGTTAGTAAATAAATTTTTATCTGTATTTAAAATAGGCCAAGTAGTTTTCATTCATTTTGTTCCTACAGTAAGTCTACTTATTCAGTAATCTTGCAATTACTAATAACCTCATGTTATTTATTCCACAGGTTTAATACTTTTTATTGATGAAATGCTTTACAGGATTTATAAAGGTTGCTGATATATCTGTTTCAGATCGGACCTAAGAATCTCTTTATATTAAAACAAGCTGCACTCTATGATGTTACCCACAATGAATTCCTGTAAATCACTGTTGGAAATTTTGTTGCTTTTTTTTAAATAGAAGTAGCCTATGTTATTGGAGAGTACTCTATCCTCGCAACTAATTCTATGCCAAAATATTAAGTTGGTTGGTTGCTTAATTAAGTAAAACCAAAAAAGAACACAATTTCGCATTTATAATATAACAATGTACTAAATTGCAGTAACAAATTGTTTAGAATTTTGTATGTTTATATGAGCTACCTCTCGCTTGCTCTATTTGATTAGTTTTATATTATATCAATTTTTTATATAAAGCTAGACGTATTAAAATGGTATTGATTTATAATAATCTTACCTTACAACCAAATATATCTTTCTTCTTGTATATACACCATTCTATTTACAAATTGCTCGGCCTCCCTTCGTAGTATCGCATGATAAATAAATCGTTATCATTTATCTATTTGGAAGGTAAATATTATGTGCAGTTAAACTAGACTGTATAATTTATATATTTTGATAAACCCTGATAACAGTTAGCACTCGGTGGTACGATAAAAGTATAGATTAACAAAATGTGCAGCAAAAGTCTTTTGAATATACTAAAGTAAATTATTTCATTCACTCTTCGACTGAATTTAGCTAAAGCGCTATAATGTTACGAACTATGTGTGAGAATAACAAAAAGGTCAACTTTTGAGCTTTTCTTTCTTAACATTTGACAATAATGAGTATGACATTGACATTTCACAATCAGGTGACAGTAACAGTAAGCATTTATAGCACTAGCTGTAAATTTGTAGGAAAATATAAAATTAGCCATTATCCACGACCATTAGATAAATCCGTACATCGTAATTTATATATTTACTCCCCTCCCGTAAAATATGCTTTAAATCTACTTTTGAAAATTTCTATACAACTATACCATTAACAGTATTATTAAATCAATGCCTGTAACAGACAGAATATACGTTTTTAGATATAATACCGCACAAGAAGGCTCGTGTGGATGGCAAAGCTTTATGAGCTTGCACTTATTGCTTTTAAATATATTTATGTGGTACATTTTTTATTAAAAAAAATTAAAAATTTTCCCTTTCATTGCTTGAAATGTCCGTTTTAGTGCAATCAGGTTATGAAAAAGTTTGCATTGATGTTTAAACATCACAATAAAACAAAGCCTCTTAATTTGAACGTTTATTAGATTTTATAGTGTCCACTGCGTTATTTTCAATTATATACACTAATGAATAACTTACAAATTCGTTTTGAATCACAGTCATCTTTTTCTGCTATCTTTTTTGGCTAACCTTTGCTTAAATTAGGATCAATGATTGACAACGCTGCTCCGACTAAGTGTAGAGATCCAGTTATCAAAACTGATGTGTTAGGATAGTTATTTTTAACGCTCGTTAAAGCATCTGCTACACATTGTAATACAACGATTTTTGATTTCCCATTTAAATTTTCCCACATTGAGGCATGATTTTTGCATCTTGATAAAAGTTCTTTGTGTTCCATTGCGGAATAGTTATCACTTTTCTTTGTTACTTCTGTATATGCAGTTGGGATAACAAAAAATACTGTTTCAAAATAATCTATGTTCATCAGTGGTTTTAGAAGCATTTCGGCATTTCGGTCACCAGTCGCGCTGAATATCAGAACTTTTCTATGTTGCCTGCAATTAAAAAAAAAATATATATAATATAGTCTGAGTTTTAATAAGTGTCAAACTCAGGTGTCAGTTTGAGGTTTTTCGTCTGTGATTATCATATTTTGTCTTGTCAAATATTATTTTTCTAATTTCTTTCTATAGAATTATTTTAAACAGATTTTGGTGCAGATCGGTATATGTATTTATATGACGTAAAATGAACACACAAGCAAATAGACCAACTAAGAGACCTACCAAAGTAGAAGAATTAACGAAGGAACAAATAAGGCAAGCTATCATAAAGAAACACGAATGCAATGCGAAAGCTCAAATCATAGTGGAGAGTTTGCTCGAAAAAGATATCCAGCAAGATTATTTCCTTAAATGTTTGACTGATATAAACCAAACGCATTTCGATGATGTGATCGAAGAGAGATCTATATTACATCTATGCGGTTATCCCATATGTCGTAAAACACTCTCAGAAAAGGACATTCCAAAACAAAAATACAGAATATCTATGAAAACGAATAAAGTTTACGACATCACCGCAAGAAAAAGTTTCTGCAGTAACATTTGTTATAAAGCTGCAATGCATGTTAAGAAGCAAATGTTAACAAGTCCTTTATGGTTCAGGGACTATGAAAACATACCAGAGTTAGATCTTTTGCCTTTAAATTCAGCGGGAAGCATGGGACAAGAGTTGGATTTAAGTCTAACTGAAAAAATTGTCTCAACCAGTGACCATCGGATATTTACATCTATAAAGGACTTTACAGATGCCACCTTAAATGACATTGATAAATATCAAAATAATAAAAATAGTAGCAACAAGAAAAACAATATCAATAAACAGTCGTCAAATATGGAAAATAGAAATGATGTTTCCAAAGAAACAAAGGATGATGAGGAGAACACTGGGAAATGTGATAGTAGCATTGAGAAAACGATAAATGATATTCTTAATAACCCAACTACAAATAGTGATAAAACAGCTGAACAGAAAACTGTACATAAAGAATCAATATCTCCAACGAAAACAATAAATAATCCATTAAATATACTTAGTAATGTTAAATGTGCTGATGAGAAAACTATGGAAATGTTACAAACAAATACAACATGTTCAAACATTACAGGTAATAAACAATCTATATCTGCAAAGAAAACCACAAGTAATCCTTTAAATATTGTTGGTGATATCATAGAGAGGCCAGTTAAGCCTACAGATCCTATTCTTGCGAATATACCTTCTGAAACCAATAAAACAGAAATAAAAACTAATAAAAACAATAACAAACCACCACAGAAAAAACAAATATCAATTGCAGCCATAAAAATTGAAGTAGAGAAATGTTTAGCAGAATGGTTCACCATTGACACATTGCTCTTTTTATTTGGTCAAGAAAAAGTCAAAGAAATGGTTGCAGACAAAGGTGAATGCATTCAAGAGTATTTAAACAACTATTCCAAACACATTGAGTGCAGTTCCAATACATACGACCAATATCAAGCTTTATGTCGGAAGTTAAATATGTTGGAAATAGAAGAGAGGCGATTCGATTCGCAAACATCAGCCAGGGAGTCCAAACCTTTGCCAGATTACAACATACTTAAAGAGGAGAGTAAGAAAATGCATCTAAAAGTGAAGGCGTTTTTCACTGGAGAAACTGAGATTCCCACACCAAATGAGATTACCGATGTTACATTGTCAAATGATGATGAAAACAAAACCCAGTTACCATTGGTAGATAAAAATGCACAGAATACATTGAGAAGAAGAATAGTTTGCAAACATTTGAACAAAGTTTTGCCAGACTTACTCAGATCTTTGGGTTTATTATCATTAACAAAAAGTTCTGATATACGATTACTAGTTAATACATTTAAATTGAAAGCTAATAATATTATGTTTAAGCCAATACAGTGGACTTTGATAGCTATGGTATTTATTCAATTACTCGCTCTAAGAGATGGCAGATTAAAGTATTTGTTAGAACAGCCAATGGCTTTCCAACATATGCAGCTGTTGCTACTAAGTTACAAGCTTGAGGGGGGTTACTTGGAAAGGTTAATCTCATGGCTCACAGATATAGATAGATTATTGGATGTTAATGATACTCAATTAACTATTGAATGAATGAATAAATAACATACACAATTTGTTAAATTTATTGAGTAATGTGAATGCAACATAATATTTATGTTATGAAATTTACTTAATGATTCATGATGTTGTTTCATTATCTCATTAGATGATGCAATGTAGAGTACATCTCTGTTACATAAGTTGGTGTATTCCAGTGTAGCACAAACTTAATTAACAGATTTCTAGTGCTCTTCATTGCATCACTACTAAACATTTACAATATGTAAATGTAAATACACTAAACCTTCATATCGAAGTTGTAGTGCTCTACCTTGCATTATCAAAAAGGGCAAACTTAAACATCAACCCATTTTTTTGATAGTTTTCTAATGTCTCCTAAATGTCTCCGTGAACATAGTTGCAGCATGCGTTTAGGGTTCAAACTACACTTGTTGCAGGTTCAGGCTTATTAAAGCTGCTATTGGCTTGTTTGAAATAAAGCAAGATGATTATTTTAATTGTTTTAAATATTAAAAAAAAAAAATATCTTGTAATTTTAAGTTTCCTAAATGATTCTGACTGTCAACTCATTTATAAAGAAACAGATGTCCGTTTGAACCAATAACTAAAACTATTAAAAATTACCCAAATGCAGATTTGTTTTTTTCTGCTCCTTTTGGGATTTCCTAATTTTCATATTAACTAAACCACTGCAGGATAGAATAAATAAAAGGCATCTATCTGTTACTCCCCCTACAACACGCAACGTGGTTTTTTTCCCGTTTAAATAATTTTCAGATGGTTTTTATAAAGAGTAATATTTAATCAAGTTTTTTCTGTACTGAAAAGTAACGAACATACAGACTTGGTAGCATATACATCATTAAGTGTCCAATTACCTGTTATTTTCTAAGAACCATTGCGCACATATTTCCATAGACTCTTTAGTATGTGCTCCGTCCAAATAAAACTGTCCATAATCCGTCTTAATAATATGATACCTTCCGGGCCACTCGCATTCCTTTAAACCGAGTACTGTTTCTTTTGTAAGGGTATCGACCAATACAGGTTCCTCATTACCTTTTGCTGTATTCGTAGTTTCTATACCGTCTGTTGTTATATTGCCATTCATTTGTTTTCTTAGTAAAGTGTAACTTGCGTTTCTTCTAGCTAGACGCATCCATGCATGCGATAGCTGTATAGCTAGGGACGCATTTATTTGGTATGCTTCTAACTTAATAGATAACTTGCATCCGTTTTGGAATTTGTATGTATTGAAATCAGGTACCACGTTTAGAGAGCACTGAAACGAAAATTTATTTTAAAAGCATTATTACATTTATTAAAAAAAAAAATTGTTAAAGTTATAAGACAAGTAATAAAAAATAGACTTAATAAATAGGATAACAGTAAAAAGGGTAGTTGTATACCTCAACATTGGAAGAAGCATTCCGAAGCACGTCCATCGCTTCGGGTGGTTGGTTCACAGTAAATGCTTCGCAGCCACGCTTCATTATCCCCGCTTTGGCGCCTGCTATTTCTGGTAGTGTGTTACCTAATATTGAAGTGTGGTCTAGCCCCAGGGCTGTTATACCAACGACTGGGACCTTTCTACAAAAAAACAGGATTTTTTTGAATTTCAAGCTCTTTTGGAACCAATTTGAAGCGAACCAATTTGAACCAAAGACACTCCTATGTCACATGTGGTGTGACATACGAGTGTCTTTGGAACTAAAATATATCATTATCTATTCGTAATCACTATCCGGCTTAAACCCCAGGTTAAGTTTGTTGTAGGCTGTTCTTAGAGCAGGGCGCGTTTGAAACCCTCGCAGCTTTTTTAATTTATTTAACACACAATCAGATTGTGACATAGATACCCAATATGCAAACAAAATTTCATGAGAATCGGTCAAGCCGTTTAAAATACGTATAAAATATGTAATAACACCCACGAGAATTTTATGTGTTAAACCCTATCCTAGTGGATACGGTACTTATAATATTAATAATAAAAATACACCTACGTAAAGAAAATCACATTCCATTGTTTTTGTTTTGTTTTTTATTTCATCGGATTTTCTTTTTTTTTTTTTTTTTTTTCCACTAGGAGAGGGATTCGGTCTCCCTTTCAGGGGTTCAAAAGTTTGACAAAATTTTTCCTAATCTAACAATATCTTTTAAGAGATGTATGTACAATATAATTCTTTATCAATCAATCACCTTAAAATATTAGTATAGTCAACGATTCCGCCGATGCCGACCTCAACGATGGCAACGTCCACCTTCTCCTTCAAGAAAACGTTGAACGCCAGCACCGTGAGGAACGCGAAATACTTCGGCATGTCACCTTCGAAAGTCTGAAAAAGGAATGCGTGTCACGAGAGTTGAACGAGACAATGTCATGTTAACGAACTACAACCGATCATGACTTTGGTCATGACTTGTAAACATTATTATGTAGTTAAATTCAAAATTAATTTATTTCAGGTAGGCCTAGTTTATAAGGACTTTTGAAACGCCAAGTCAGTATGTTTTTAGATAGTCTACCACCGGTTCAGAAGGCAAATTTTATCGAGAAGAAGCCGGACAGAAACTCAGCGGATTGTTCTTTTTAACATCATTTTACATTTTAACAATCTATACAATATTGGATAGAAGCAGGCGTTACTTTGCGGAAATCCATAATCTTAATCTATATATATATAAAAGAGAAAGTGTGTGGGTATGTTCCGTATAGGCTCCGAAACGGCTGGACCTATTTCAATGAAACTTTCAGGGAATCTCCGGATTGACCTGGCGAGTAATCCTGTAAAGTTTGGTGACGATCGGAGCACTCCTATTTTTGAACTGTCAAACTGTCAAATATAGCTTTTATTTACTATGATTATATTCTATTGTTGGGTGTACATGGGTGTAGATAATGATCTTCACCCGCTCGAGAAGAGAATAGAAGAGAATGAATGAATACGAAACAGCCATATCGTTAAGAAATTCATGAATCGGCAAGTCACGATTTATATATATATATAAAACTTAAAAGGAAAGGTGACTGACTGACTGACTACTGACTGATCTATGAACGCACAGCTGTAACCTCTAGGATCGGGCTGAAATTTTGCATAGGTACAGGTAGTTATTACAATGTACAATGCTTAGAAAGGATTTTTGAAAATTCTTACCTTAAGACGGTTAAAGGGGGATGAAAGTTTGTAGAAAATCCTCCATTTATCAATTTATTTTTCAAGTTAATTCCATGAAACTTTGATTTTAGGTTTTCGATTAAAAATAAAGAAATAAGTGTTTCACAAATTCTTAAAATCCCAACTCCAAAGGCATAAAATAGGGGATCATAATTTATATGAAAGTTTCTGATTTTTTAAGTAATTTACGTTCATATTTTTCTATTAGTAGCAAGACATTATTTTTAAACATTTGTCAACAACTTAACGTGAGCGAAGCCGCGGGCAAAAGCTAGTTAAATATATTTTAACAAATTATACATATAAGTGAATGTGTGAAATGTTGTAAAAGTTTATTACTTTTTATTATGGTATATACAACGTGTAACTGAATTATAAAACACTGTTGAAGGGTGCATAAGTATATTTAATAAGGAATTGTAATAATGTTATGTTCACCCTGCAAAAATATTAAATCAAAAGAAGCATATTTATATTTCTACACAAACAAAGTAATTCAAAACATTCTAAGTGTTCACTTATGTCAAGCCTATTGAAGATAAAAGACCGACACGCGCATAGTACCTAGGCTACGCGACGCGTAACTGTAGTAACAGTAGTCATTTGATTTTAATTTTGAATGTGATGTTAGGGCTGCATCTGATTTCTTTCGGTAACAACTATGCCAGTGGTTTACTCAAAAATTGTTAACTTTTCGGTTTTACAGTCCCGGAGACAGTAGACAGTCCTACATAATGTAACTCTAAAGCCTGTGAAGTATTATTTCGGTTGTAATTTACACGTTGTATATGTGTTTTGTAACTAAGTGTCGTTAATAAATCATTAGATTAGTTATTTAATTATTTTAACCAAGAGACGTCCAATGCTGGAGATCCTCATTAGAATAGAATAGAATTTTATTGTCCACTGTTTACACACATAAAGGCAGTTGAAAAGGCTTAGAAAAGTATTCAAAACAGAGTACCCACAGCCCGGCGTACAATAAGTATAAAATAAAAAATCTAAGTATAATCACAATGTAAATAATCTTATACTTATATATATTTGGACATTGACCAAATATATATAAGTATATATTATTAATAATTAAAAAAAGAAAAAATTATTAGAGGCAAATTAATTAAAACTATAAAGATTCTTATTTTTCTTTCTCCTTTCGTTCTTATAAATTAGAGCTTTTTTTCTCCATCTCCCAGTGAATGACAGAGTTTTTATACGAGTATAGTAAGTTAGCTCACTCACCTGTGTATCATGCAACGCGTTATACACCTGACAGAAGTATTCAGCAAACTGGTTTCTCTTTAACGTGCTACCGTCTAGACGTATACGTTCACGCACTTCGACCAAGTGCGGCGACGAATAGAAGCCCGTGCGGTATCCGTGTGTGCGGAGGATCGACTCGCACATAGCACTTGTTGAACCCTGCGACATATGAAAATATATTCAGACGATGGTATAGCTGGGATAAATTTGATAGGTGAATAGTACTGAAAAAACTTTTGCCGTCGCGCTGAACCTGTCTTCCCTCGTAGAGTGTGATAAGGACAGCTGTAGCTCAGACCGATTTGACGAGATGAACGTTTCGTATTTCCCGTTTTCTCATCAAATACTGAGCCGATTCAAATATGTTTTGTATGAAAATTTCAAGAATAATAATTATGCCTCAATTTCTCTTTCATGTTTGTTTTTTATATTTGTCTTTGAGTCCTATGAATATGGAGGTAAAAAAGGTGATTTTTTTGATTTTAGATGGTCAGATTTTCAATAGTATTTCCCGTTTTGAAAATCAGAAATGCATGTAGCATTTCTTTAACACGATACCTACTTTGATTTCACGAAACAAAAATAATACTCCTATTTTCTCCGTGAATAATGCCTCATTATTCAGGGAGGAAATGGGGGGATATATTTGTATGGAGAATCCCGCCTAAACTTTCATAAAAATATTCCCTTTAACTTAATTATATATTTATTTCACTGTAAAATATAAGTCTGGAGTACAGGATCTGCGACTCTTAAACGAGTGACATTAAGTAAATTTTGCTATGACGGTATAGTTTTTTGATACGCTCTAGCGATTCTACGTCCGCGAGCATGCAAATCTAATCAGGACAGGAGAGGACAGGACTACACTTTTTAGGGTGCACTACAGAACGTCTTATCACGCTGGAAAAACACTGTAGCACAATAGAATTAGCAAATCAAGTTTTGGGCTTTTAGATTCCCTTTTGGAATTGATGATGCGTAGGTGTAAACCCTCAGGTGCCTGCAATAACACCGGCAACCACGTCCTTCAGACCGGAACACAGCATTTCAACAAAGCTGCTTGGCGGCAGAAATAAGCACGCAGTAGTTCCCCGGACGAGCTGTCAAAAAAAGCTCTACGAAAGCTCTCTGTGGCACAGTGTTAAACCGACCCCAATTTCTCAATTCCAGACAATATATGTGCAAATTTTGTGACGTAAAACGCAATAATAGATACCTAATTTTAAAATAAAGGTTATTTAGAAAAAACATGCCATTTACTTTGCCTTTGGTGCCAGCCACATGTACCACAGACAGCTGGTCCAACATTGACAACGACACTCCCGTGCGCAGCAAATAGTTCTTCATGTCCTCCAGATTTGTGCATTTCTGTAAATCGGATCGGAGTTCTAGACTTTGGCTCTCCGCACACACACCATAATTGACTGTGTGTGTGTGATTGCAACGCACTATTGAAAAATGTTAGAATTATTTGTTAGCCGCCTAACATAGCTAGCCTCATTAAGAGCCTATACCAGTCCAAAGATGGACGAAAGGATTCTGTAAAAAGGAGGATTTTCCGATAATCACCACGTAAACGTCACCACGTTCTCCTGAAGCTGCCATGGGATAAGGAATAGTTCATATCAGACTACGCCATAGCAAAGCATGGTTAACAGGAAATCTTATACTTATATAGGTATGAAGCTGAAAAGTTTGAAAGCTGAACTGTTTGTTTTCTTGAACGCCATTATCTCAGGAACTACTGGTCCAATTCAAAAAATTATTTCAATGTTAGATAGCCCATTTATCAAGGAAGGCTATACGCTATATATAATCACGCTAAGACCAAAAGGATCATAGCACCAATGAAGAATGTTTCAATATCGGGGGTTTCTCTATCTTCGGAGCTGCCGCTGCGTGCGCTGCGTAAACGGTTAAAGTTTCCATAAAATCATGTATGACCAAATTGTTCCCCTTTGAAAGTTCTAAAAAATAGTCTGCGACAGGCGACAGCATATGTCTGTCATTTAAGGTTGATTTATATGCGGAAGAAGTGGCGTGGGACCGATGGTATTTAATAAAGTAGTTAACGGTGCATAAGAGACATACTATAGCAAGCATTCCATTCTTTCCCTCTAGTCAAAAATTGAAACAGGTTTTTTTCAGGTACTATTTTTTTTTATTTCTCTAAAAGATGTGACTACCATCTCGCAGTGACAATGCAGTCTAAGGTGGTATCAAGCTAACAGGTTAGGGGAATCGCAGTTATTAAGCCACATGGTGCCATAACTCTTTGTTGATGTTTAATCAACTATTAGAAACTTATGACTAATGTTGTAAATAAATATAAGTATGCTACAACAATACACACATCACCATTGAGCCTCAAAGTAAGCGTAGCTTGTGTTATGGATACTAACATATCTGATGAATATTTTTATGAATAGTATACGTAAATACTTATACTATACAAAATAAACACCAAGCACTGAATAACATTCAAGTTCATCACACAAAAATTTTTGAGTTGTGGGAATCTAACCCACAGCCTTGGACTCAGAAAGCAACCCAGTCAACAAAATGTACCACCTTTAGGATTTCTTTTATAAGTTACCTTGTTAAACATAAAAGGTATTAAAATTAATGGTGAAAATAATTGATTTACTTACTTGTCCAGTCCGTATGTCTTTACGTATCTGCTCAATAGTAGACTTATTTGATTGCAACAAGTTTAACTTTTGGACAGCATCCTGAAACATGTTACAATTATCAATGGGTATCAATTATCAATTATAACTTATTATTTTTGTGCAAATAATCAGAATTAAAGGAAAGATAATTAATTGTTGCTTTATATGCAACAAAATCTCTTATTTAATTGTTTCTGAACTTATAGAGTAATAGCCTAGTGGTTCACGATTCAGCATTATTTTTGATAGGCCCGAGTATGATCGTGAGCATGTGCCTGTAACTTTAAGAAGTCATGAGCATTTTTAATATCACCAATTATCACATTTTTTATGTGACATTATAATAGTTTATAAATACTTGAAATTCTAAAGTTATAAAAATGTGCAAGTACCTCGTAAGTAAACTTTGATGAAGACATCTTGAAATGTAACCTACTCACTAAGAAAGCACGACCAAAGCCGACGCTTGTCATCGACACACTACTCTTTTATTAATATGGACGTGAGTAAATGATTAGTACTTTGTACTCTACTTCAGTAGTTTACAACTCTTTGACGAAGCGTAATTAGCTTTCAAACTCAGCAAAAAATGACCTCGGTCTACGCAGTACAAGTTTAAAACCAACGATCTCTCGAAGAGGATGTAAACATTACGTGAATTTAAAACCTTTCGCACTATACATTCATGATTGATGTTTGATAAATATAACAAAACTAAGCTCGGTTTACGCGACTATCACTTATCAATGGGTAATTTGACATCTGACCCGCAGTTACAATATGCTAAAACTGATTTTAACAAGAAAATAGTGATTAGAGTTACAAGAATCTAACAAGACATAACCTCAAAATCAACAAGTTTGTTTTGACGTTTTTTGACGATCAGCTGTTCAAACTTCAAACATTTTATATGTTCCGTTATACGGTGCCTATTTTAAATGTTATTTGAAATTAATCATTTCTCCAAATCGAGTATTAGTGATCCTTTTGTACACGTAAAATATAGATTATATGTGGTTAATATTGCGTGCGAAATAGACTTATTCAATTATTTTTATATTATTCCACGATTATACCACTCCTCTTTCTTCTTTCCTATCCTATTAATAGTTGGATGGCATTAACTCATATCCCCAGATAAATGGTGCCGTATCAAATGTAAAGAAATATGTATGAACGCTTCATAAGTGCCTGTGATAGGCCTACATGAATAAAGAATTGTTTTGAATAAATAATAATAAATGAATTATTTTGAATTTGAAATAAGCCTATAACGGCGCACTGCTGAACCTCTCCCAACGGGAGGGTTTGAGATCATCACGTTGGGCATTCTGGTTGGTGATCGCAGTAGAGTTTAGTAGTAGCTCACAGGTCGCTACTGCCCATTTTCAGTTATTTTCTTTTAGTTGCCTAGTACGACACCCGCGGGTAACGGAAGGTTGGTGACAACTGTATTCTGATTTGTGTACAATATGTACCTACGTATATATTTAGTAATTTAACCATGTCAACCTCAGATGTTACGATATCAAAACCCAACCATTGATTTTGCCAGTTCTAAAAGTAATAATGTTTTTGTTTGAAGTTATACTTCTTTTGGCGCGATGGAGAAAAATGATGAGAGTGAATTTTTACGATCCGGGCGCACACACCTGAATTCTACATCGTAAAGTTAGTTCAAGGTGGCATAAAAATCGATAAATATGTTCAAGTTAAGTTTCTGATACGTGCCGCTAAGATGTGAAAAGAATAATAAATATTATTACGTTACTAAAAACCTTTTTTATTTAAATAAAATCTTTTTGTTTAATTTTAATATTTATCGTTAATCACTACTGCATTTAAGTTATTTTTTTCCATAAGCCAAAGAAGTATAACTTCTAACGCGTGTACATAAGTACACACACTCTTTTTTTTGGTACTCAGTGTAATTGACGTACCTTCTTCTTCTTCTTGCGCAACGTTGCCTCAAATTTGACGATCGTGGCTCCTTTGAGATAGAACTCCCTTCACTATTCACAATAGTACTATAGAGTATAGATAGGTGCGTCGACTCTCTTCTCTGTTCTGACCAGCGTCTTGGGCTACGGCCGAGGGGTCTCTTTCCGTCGACCTTACCAGTTGTGGTAAGCTTTTCTATACTGCTGGCATTTTTCCTTGCAATGTGGCCAAAGTGCTCGAGTACCTATTCGATGCAGGGAAATGTTGGATAGCCGCATTTTTATTTTTAGCGTGATCAGGAGGCATAGGTCTTGTGTTTAATCCAAGTTATGTTAAGCATCCGCCTCAAATTTCAATTGAATCACTCCTTTTCCGATCGGCGGATTTTAGAGTCCACGTCTCATACAAGGTACCTTTTTACCGTAACAAAAAAAAAACAAAAAAAAACCTAAAAATATGACGTTGATACACTTAATTATCAAAAATAAATTGTCAAACATTGTTTTATAATAAACTTATTCTTTAATTTTCTCACAGAATAAGTATCAGGAAATTGTACTTAAAATGACAGAAACGGATGCAACAAAAAGGCCTCTTGAAATGCCTGAAACATTTCTGCCATATTTAGAAAAGTATCGGATCTATAAACTTTTCAAGGTACCTACCACTTATTACTGTTCATCAAATTATTTTATTAATGCTGTTAGAATTTTCCAAACCTCTCTCATAACATCATAATTCCGATTCGGTATCCGTGCAGAACGGATGTTCTGAGGAACTTTGAATTCCGATTGTCTCTGTCTAACACATTTGAAGTTAATATATTGTTTTCATTCAAAGGACATGCTGCAAGATCTAATAATAAATTTGCCAAAGGATCATTTGAAGCACATGAAAGTTTTCCTAAGGCGCCACCTCCACTCATCTAAGGATGTAGATAGAGTCATTTTGCTTGTTTCTCCTGAACTCAAAATAGGTAACGGAAGATGTACTTTTCAAAGTTCATCTACTTTAAAATTTCTAAAATAAGTTCGCAACAGCATATGTCATATCTATCCTTTAAGGTTGACGACTTACACATCCCGACATTAAGCTCGGTTCCTTTGGAAGAGGGAATGAAATTGTTTGACGATTTTACACCATAACTCCGACAAATTATAACCGATTTAAATAATTCGTTTTGTACTATAGAGGTTATATGTGTTAAATTTTGGCCAAACTTTGTGTTGATCTGAATGTGGTTGGAGATGGAGGACAGAACTCCTCAGCGGACGGCCGCAAACCCCTCATTTAAGGCTTTTTAGAACTACAAATAAATTAAACGCAGACGAAGTCGCGGGCAACAGCTAGTATTGGTATAAAGAAGAGCCCAAACAGCGTAAAAACTTACCTCCTTGGCGCATTGTCTTTAAAATGAAATAAACAAAAATAATATGCTGTTTTGGTAAAAGTCAATAATATTTTTCTAGGTGACTACTGCGAGTAAAAGTTATCAGAATTCTCATTAGAGAGTCGATCATTCTCCTCAGATTTTCATATTTTCATGTTTTCAGAAGTAACAAAGTTAGTGCGCGACATGATAAAAGATTTTGGATTTTTCGTTATTACACGTCGCTGCGTGATGGATCGTTACGAAAAGGTCCGCGTTTTGTTCTTATCTTCATTTTAATTAAAACGGTGAATAGTTTTTTTGTTTTTGTTCTGAATATACTAATCTGTGAACTACCGTAGTCGTATTTGAAAAATCCTCCCTTTTTTGCATTTAAGAGTCGAAGTCTTCAGGAAGGCCAAGACTTGTATAGGTTTATAACTCCCAATCACTCCGATGGAGTGAATACTGGGGTGAAAACCGAACCTTGTTTGAAAGTCATTTTAGAAGTGAAAATACCAATTTTATCTATTCACCCCATCGACTTCGGGGTGATTTGGATTTAGTAAGTTTTTAGGATTTGTAAAAATTACGAAATACTGTTGAAGGGTTCATAAATATATTTTATAAGCAATCACCCTGTAAAAATATTAAAGCAAAAGAAGCATATTTATTTTTCCATACAAACTAATTCAAAACATTCTTAAGTGTTTACTTGTGGCAACCCTATTTAAGATAAAAGACCGACACGTGCATAGATTTTTTTCAGATTAAACTATGGCAAAGGTTTACTTGAAAACTATTAGCGTGTCGGTTTCACAGATAAGTCTAAGAGAAAGTGAATAATGTAGCTCTAAAGCTACTGAAGTATTATTTCGGTTTTTATTTACATGCGCATTGTATAAAATGTAATGTCACGTTTACAGCACGACTCTTACGAACCTAACTGCGTCTCCCCTGCGATGATGTCGGAGGTGACCAAAGTGTTGACCCTCATTGATCCAGTTCCCCAGGCCGGCTGGCTTATGTATGGTAAATATTTATGCCTACTTTAATAATATAAAAATTAACTAATGATTTTTTATGAAAATTAAGCTTAATTTTCTATACTCCGCGAAAAGCAGGAGAATCTGTATTGTGTACATTAAATTTCTTCAATTCTTATACTCCACACCTAACAGATCTTCGGCAATGTACCCTCTATGCACGATTCGCTCCGAAACCGGAGCATCCTCAGGAGATGTTGACTTTACAATGAATAATTGTTAAGACGGCCGATTGGCGCAGTTTGCAGCGACCCTGCTTTCTGAGTCCAAGGCCGTGGGTTCGATTCCCACAACTGGAAAATGTTTGTGTGATGAGCATGAATGTTTTTCAGTGTTTGGGTGTTTATATATATATTATAAGTATTTATGTATTATATTCATAAAAATATTCAACAGCTATCTTAGTACCCATAACACAAGCTACGCTTACTTTGGGGCTAGGTGGCGATGTGTGTATTGTCGTAGTATATAAAAAAAAAAAAGTCAACATTTAATCATTGAACGACTAATTGTATTTCGCCAATAATCAGTGTGTAAGAGAGCAAGTGTATTAAAATATAAGCAAGCATTTAAATATTTAACCCAAGCTCTCCTAACTACTAGGTCCTAGTAAAATGACATACTTTTAGTCCCACCGAGTCCTCTCCCATATTCCCCCTACATCTCCCTTTTTACCCATCGTTAGATCATCCCTGCACAGTACGTGAGGCGCGCTGCCTTCAACAGGACGGGGTGCTTCCCACCGTGACGCTAGTTTTGATGCCGCCCCCGCCCATGGCACCCCGGGCGCACAACCCGTACACCCCACAACGCTCGTTCTCCCAGCAGGACTTCGAGGGTTTGAAGATCGCTTATAAAGCTACGCTAAAGGTGTTTAAATTAATATAAAAGGTGCTGTAAAGCTGAAAAATTATGCTCTCAAAGAACCTGCGCCCGTGTAACACTTATGAAGTTATGACTTATGACGAACGACGCCGCGGGAGTTTTAATAGCCCTCGATCAATTTGCTTTCATGAAAATTTAACAACTAAGTAATAAATAGCTTCGTCACAACTTAAGATAGAGATTTTGAATGGAGATTTTTGGAATAATTCGACCATGAAAATGTATTTATCGTCATCACCCATCCGGTCCAGGGCCTTGTAGAATGTGCCAAAGACTCTTTCTATTGAGGATTATTATTATCACAGGAAGTGCACGTGGAGCCCGGGGACAGTCTTGAGCAGGTGGGCGCGAAGTGCGTGCGAGCAATCCGCGCGGCAGCGGAGGGCGCGCAAGGCCCCGGGCAGGGCTTCCACGCCCAGGGCGCTCCCGGAGTGTACCGAGTTCTGATCATCGGACCCTCGGGCTCGGGCCGGCGCACGCAGGCTGCTTCCGCCGCCAGGCATTTCGACCTTGTATATTGTATGTTACTGACCTCTGTTAAAACCACTGCACGGCTAGCACTGGCTAGTCACATTTTCTTTATGGGGAAAGGACACATTGTTTATCTTCACCCACAGTTGTATTCACTCCGAAAATGGACGCACGGGTGAAAATACTATCCGAATAATAGTGTAATTTCAATCAATCAATAACAGTTCACAGCTGGACTAAAAGACTATCCCAAGGGGAGGTTTTGCCCATAATCTTTAATCTAGGCAAACGGATTGGTGATCGCAGTAGATGACAGTAGAAAAATGCGTCGCCATTGGAAGCGCTAAGAGAGACATTTTTGGTAATTCTAACTCAGCTTAAAAATAGCTTCAATCTATTTGAGGCAGAACAAAATTACAAAATCTTCCTATTGCTGCGGTAGAGAATGTCACCACAGCTCGGGTCGTACGTGATATACGATGCATATTTTTGACTTATTAACTTTCTGAGGAGTCTGTGATTGTATGTTTTACTAGCGGACCCTCGCGACTTCGTCCGCGTATGAGTTAATCGAAAAGCTAGAATAGATCGGATGCTACCATCATAATCATCCTGGCTAGCTATTATTTTACATGGTATACTGAGGTTGTCATTATTTTAGTTAATACATACATACATACATCCATCCATACACCCAAAATCACAAACTTTCGCATTTACAATATTAAGTAGCATGGTACGCATGCATTCGATCGTTGTCCCATATGCCTTGCTACTTGCTGTAGAGTTATGTCCTTTATCTCCGACAATATTCATCAGATCTTCATTAAAATTTGACACTAGTTTGATAGTATATGCTTCCAAATAAAAAGAGAATTATTAAAATCGGTTCAAATTTTTCATCCCGTGTTCCGGAGGAAACTTATGGTTTATCGGGATAAAAGGTATCCTATATGTTGACCCAAATAACAGCTATCATTATATCAAATTTTATTTAAATCCGTTCAGTAGTTTTCGCGTGATGCCCGGTCGGACAGACAGACAGACAGACAGACATACAGACAAAAATAAAAATCTGTTTTCGACTCAGTATCGATTATAAAGCATCTCGGCAAAATATTCAAAATATATGTATTAAATGTACATAAATCTTCCAGTTACAGTTTTATTAAAAGTATAGATTTCTTGGCCATTAAAGTAATCATTAAGTATATAAAAAAATCTGCAGCGTTGTAGGATGCAACAATTTTTTTTTGCTTACAAGTAAATAAATATACTCGCCATCAGTGTCGTGCACTTCATACATGCATAGAAGCAATGCATACCCAAATTAGTCTATATAACTCGTTTTGGAGGAATTTATACCCTGGTCAAAAAACCTGTGCACGCCACTGCTCGCCATCTAGCCCCAAAGTAAGTGTAGCTTGTGTTATGGGTACTAATACGACATGTCAAACATTTACTTGCGTAACTTAAATTAATTTATTTTCTGTTTTAATTTTATATTATCACTGTTCTTTGTATAGTATTGCAGGTATTAAGTTTTAAATTTTGCTTTGTCATTTGATTAGCTTTTAGTTTATCTTAATTAAGGTTGGTCATTTCTAGAAGGTTTCAATCTCCTGTCTTTCTCTTTTATTTATGTTATTCTCATGAACGTCATTGATTGTTAACAGTTTAATGATCCAATAAAAAAAAACCTCAGATAAAAAATAGCCAGTATAGAGATGCGACGATCTCCGCTCTAGATGAAGAAGATCTAGCCGCCAGAAGATCCTGCATCGCGCTATTAATGCTTTCATATAAACAAACTCCAAAGTTAAATGTTCAGATCTCGGACTCCAGAACACAAATACCAGTTCGGAGGAAGTTCTTCCTATTAGTACAATCGAGCGAATCACCATAGCTCCCATACAGTAATTTTCCACAGTGCATTTTCAAGACCTTTTTAACGAGGCGCAACTTCGTGACGATGAAGTTGGCGAAAAGCTGCGCAAATTCGGCGTCAGCGTGCAACTGAAAGCCGAAATAGTAAAGCGTCGCATTGGAAAAAAGGTGACGACTTTACATGTAGACTTTTTGGTTCTGCATGTCTCGCTAGCGACTTTAATGTGTCTTTTATGCGAGTTCTGTATGTATTACATGTGAGTTGCAAGTATCTTTTATGCGAGTTCTGTATGTATTTATTACATGTGTGTTGCAAGTGTCTTTTATTCGAGTTCTGTATTTCTTGCGTGTGAGTTGCGAGTGTCTTTTATGGGAGTCTTGTATGTATTGTATGTGAGTTGTAAGTGTATTTTGTTCGAGTTCTGTATATCTTGCAAGCGACTTGAAAATGTATTTTACGAAAGTTCTGTGTATGTCGCAAATGACTCGAAAGTGTCTTTAATAGGAGTTCTGTGTGTCATATGTGTTGCAAGTGTCTTTTATGCGAGTTCTGTATGTCTTGCATATAAGTTGTAAGAGTCTTTTACGTGAGTTCTGTATTTCTCGCAAGTGACTTCAAAGTGTCTTTTATGCGAGTTCTGTATGTACGGTATTTGTGTTTTAAGTTTCTTTTAAGCGAGTTCTGTACATCTCGCAAGCGACTTGAAAGTGTCTTTTACGATAGTTCTGTGTATCTCGCAAGTGACTTGAAAGTGTCTTTTATGCGAGTTCTGTATATCACGCAAGCGAGTTGAAAGTGTCTTTAATGTGAGCGCTGCATATTTTGTACCTGAGTTGTGAGTTATCAGTGTCTTTAATGCAAGTTCTGCATATTTTGTATGTGAGTTGTGAGTGTCTTTTACGAGTTCTATATGAATTGTATGTGAGCTGCAAGTGTTTTTAATGCGAGTTCTGTATGTATTGCGTAAGGTTTGGAAAGGGCGGCCGAAGTCCTATTTCCACTAGAGCCCGGTGCTTATAGGAGAAGCGGCGATAGCCTAGTTACAAAGCTTTAGCCGCTTCTGTGTGTGTATGTCTTTTTAATTTATTCTAATCATGTTTAGGACTGTATCGATCACGGCTGGGTGCTTAGCGGCTATCCCGCGAACGGTGTTGATTTCGAACAACTAGATCGCATGCCCACACCGCCTAATCGGTAAGCAAACGATCATCATCATCGTCATCATATCATTATCATTTCATTACCGGCCCAAAACTGGGCACGGGTCTCCTCGCAGAATAAATAAATATACTACGGCAATACACACATCCCAGCTAGCCCCGAAGTAAACGTATTACGTAGCTTGTGTTATATAATAACTAGCTGTTGCCCGCGACTTTGTCTGCGTTTGATTTTGTTTTTTGATGTGTCATTAAATTTAGTTGTAGATCTTAAAAAAAATTAAATTATTCAGTATCGCTAAGCCTTAATGAGGGGTTTCCTGCTGTCCGCTGTCTCCAATCACAGTTTTGGCAAAATTAAACACATATTATATCCTCTATAGTACAAAAACAATTATTTAAATCGGGTATAATTTGTCGGAGTTATGGTGTAAAATCGTCAAACACTTTCATCCCCTCTCCCAAAGGAACCGAGCTTAATGTCGGGATAAAAAGTATCCTATATTACTTCTAACACTTTCAGGAATATATGTATAAAGTTTCATGAGGATCGGTTCAGTAGTTTTCGCGTGAAAGTGTAACAAACAAACTTACATTGACATTTATAATATTAGTAGGGATAATAATAAAGCCTTTTTATTTCCCATCACCTTAGTATTACATTTATGTGTAAGTATTACTACTATAAATTCCCTTATATTTATGCACATTATTAACTTCTAAAACTATATATTTATAAATAATAACTCTTGGGTATGGGCCTCCTCCAGTTTGGTCCAAATTACCCTATCTTTGGCTCTTTCGATCCACTCTTTACCTGCTGTCTTTATGATATCGTTGCGCCATCGTTTCAAAATTCGTAGCTTGTGTTATCGGAACTTAAATGACTGTATAATACACATAATCACTTATAATATACAGATAAACACCGAGACACAGAAAAACATGCATTCATCACACAAACATTTTCCCTACTCAGAAAGCAGGGTAAGCCGGTGTAATAACAGACACATGATGCATGACACCTTCGCCTCCAATTGATGGATGTGCTCCTAGCATGCCATGTGAAGTGTTGCTCATGCACATGAGTTGTGGACCCGACTCGGGGATTAAACCCAAGACCGCGTGATCTGTTGTTGAACACTCTATCCACCAGACCGTCGAGTCAGTTACAGAAAGTACCTACTTAGGAAGTACTAACAACATCATCAAGTAGGTATAACCGTATATAATGTAGCAAGCTCATCTCGTGAGACACTTTCGCTAGTCGGATCCACAAATAGATAAGTAGGATATCTAGTGCATATTGTGTTTATAGGAACTAGTTATTATTGCTTTCTAAGTTCTAGGTGAAAGCTATTTTGCTCAATGTTTTTCACCACGCTTTTTATTAGCTTCACCTGTATGTTTGTAACCGACTACTTTGTTATTGATTTTGACCCTCTTCAAACTGTGAAGATATATCGAGAACGGATGACAATACACTAATTTGATAAGATAATTTTTCCAAATAAGATTTTTGTTCATTGTACTTATATACTAACTTAACTTTCATTTATAGTGGATAAGGCAGGAATGATGCTAATTTTAATTTCCAACCATTATCTTTAGCCGATATCTCTACTTATAACAAATTAGATGGTCAATGGGTTACCGAATTTTTTTGCTCGAAAAAAAATTAAAGTTTAAGAAAAAACTATAGGTAATTTATAAATAAACTATACTAAAAGGTAAACATTAGTTTGGTTTTTAATTCCAAGCGCTTTATTTGTCGATAAGGATGTAACTAGCCATAGCCGTAGCCCTCCACCAGACAAGATCAAATTCAGAAATTATAAATTCCCAAATTGCTTCTCGTCTTTGTCCGGGAATCGAACCGGGGACCTCTAATTTAAAACCACAGCGTTCGCCGATGCGCCAGGGAACAGGGGGAGGTCGTCAAAAAGAAAAATAAATAATACCTACAATTGAAAGACCATAGACTCAACTCTCTATAAAATTTACGAAAAAAATAAATAAAAAAAAGCAAGACCATAGTTTTCTTCGGAGTCCAGTCTTAACGTCTTTTAAACCGTGTTCTTGTACAGTATAATATTCCTCAACGTGCCGTGGGCGGTGTGCAAGGAGCGTGCGCTGGCTAACGGGGTCGACTGGTGCACGGGTCGGGAAGCTCCGGTGGGCTCCGGTCCCAGGGTGCTTCCGCGACGACCAGCATTCGAAGCGCAGCTAGACGCTGAAGTAAGAAGGCTTTTTGTTATTTTAGATCTAACGATATTCACACATGAACACACATAAACACAAGCCCATACATACACACTAAATAAGCCGCTGCATGTTTTTTTGTATTTGAAACTTAATCATTATTTCTATTTATCTTTGTTTAATTTACGCTCGCTCCAATTTTGTTATAGGCATTTACTATGTTCTACTTAGGTTTTATTGGTACAATACATTTATTGTTGGAGGTGGGCGTTAATTGATGCGACACAGTTTATAAATAAATAAATATACTACGATAATGCACACATCGCCATCTAACCCCAAATCAAACGTACTCGTAGCTTGTGTTATGGGTACTAAGATGACTGATTAATATTTTTATGAATAATATACATTATTTTATTTATTTATTTATAGCCTTTTTAACAATCTTATCTTACTGGTTATTTACTTATTGAGACACCGGTTACGCTTGATTGTTTTGCTTTGCATAGGCCTCAATATACAAAAATACTTATAAAATACAGATAAACACCTAGACACCGAAAGACATCACACAAACATTTTTCCAGTTGCGGGAATCGAAGCCACAAACTTGGACTCGGAAAGCAGGGTCGCAGTCAAATAAATAAAAAAAATCAGCGATATTTTTTACGATAGGTCTTGCCAGCGTTTATTGGATACGGTTTTTTTACAAATCCCGTGAGAACCGTATGTTCCCCTGGTATAAAAAGTAGCTTAAGTTACTCACCGTGCTTTCAACTAGTTCAATGCCAAAAATCAACTTGATAAGTCGCGATGGAAGGACAAACAAATAAACAAACACACTTTGCATTTATAATATTAGTAAGGACTTGAACGCAATGGCCTAAAACTCTCAACTTTCGGAAACGATCTGCAGACTGAAATTAAGAGTCATCATCATCATTATATGTCATATCATTATATCATCATATTCATGATGATGACTTTTACAGTCCACGGCTGGACTTAGGTCACACCCAACGACAGGGATTGCCTATAATCACCACGCTGAGCAGACGAGTTTGTGATCGCAGTAGCTGGTAGTACTCGGTAGCGCAAAGGACGCTGTACGCCTGTTCTCCGGTATTTCGTCCCCTCGTACGACACCCGCAGGACTAGGAGGGGTTGTGACATCTGTATTCTGATCTGCGGTCAAAACACACGGAACTAAGAATGAAGTAAAATAAATTAAAACTTAAGTAAAAAAAAAACACCTAAGGCGTACCGTCTGAAGTGGAAACTCACAATGGAAGCAGTATGTGACGCGAAATCACAAGATTTTACCCAGCCTAAGTGAATCACGCCTACGATATTCACAGTAGATACTAGATACAGTCGAGTATAGCTATATTTATAGTGTGTAGTTATTTGTAGTATATTCCTGAATGCGGCCGCTATATTACGCGTCGCTCGTCTGGCGCAATACGTCACGGGTATCGTTGACGTCAACGCATTAGTTCTTCCTTAGTGACGTTAGGTATATCTTATCTGATATCTTTAAACGAGCAATTCTTGTATATAAATAATTGGAATCTCAGAATCGGCTCCAACGATTTTTATGAAATTTAGTATACAGGGGGGTTTCGGGGGATATAAATCGATCTAGCTAGGATTCATTTATATTGGGATCTCGGGTAAAAACTGCAACAAAAATTTCCTTTTTGAGAGATTCTGATGCGTGCGATGTGTGAACGGTATACGATACGCCAAACGTCGGAAGTATGTAGTAAGTATATCGGAATTGTATCGGAATGATTGTAAATGTTGATTTTGAAAATGAGCAACGGCTCTTCTCGGTAGAATCTGCTTTTCGAACCGGTGGTAGAGTCACTACAAACATACATACTTGACGTTTCAAAAGTGCTTATAAAGAAGCCTACTTGAAATAAATTAATTTGAATTTGAATTGTCGCAATTGTTGTTTCTTTAAAGTTCTATAAAACAGTCCGCGACAACATGCGAATATTTTTTAAGTCGGCTCATTCGCGGACGAAGTCGCGCGGGTCCGCTAGTGATACGTTTATTTGTTAGGTTCTAGGGAACTTTGCTAAAACGAAAGGCTCATAACTTTTTTCATGTTGTTGGCCAGCTCGATAGCTACTTCAGCGAGTGCCTGGCTGAGCTTAGAGCTGCAGCCGGTATTACTGCCGTGGAAGTAGACGGCACCAAATCGAGTGGTAAGAAATTGAATTTATGAAAAAAATTAAACGACAAAAAGAACCGACTTTGTTATACAACTAAAAGCGAGAACATTTTTAAGTCGGTACCAGTGTAATAATTATTATAGTGCAATTCCGGTGGCCATCCGTGGTGATAGTCATCAGTTTGATATCAAATGCTCAAATTTAATCTCTCAATTTCTCTAAGATCCCTTCAACAGATCCTGACCTGGTGAAATGGGACCATACCGTCCCATTTTCAGGTCAGGAAGTATAGTCTCATACAAAAAATAATTTTAAAATCTGTTATAAATGACAGTGTTCTGAGCTAACAAACATAAAAAAAATACAACCGAATTGAGAACCTCCGTTTTTCAATCAACCCGTTATCGGCCCGGTTCAAGGTAAGGGCACTGCAGGGTCTTTTGGGAATAGCCAGGTTTGGCCGTATTCTACCACACTGGCAAAGGCAGATTGGTGGACTTCGCACGCCTTTGAGATCATTATTAAGATAAAGAGCTACCAACGTTTCGTATATTACTGTATATTTTTATACATATATGTACTTTATGTCGTGTAGTGCTTGACTAAGCTTTTTAAATTACAGATGATGTTCAAGTGAAAATACAAGCAGCAATAATGGCGTCACCGATCTTCAACATCGAATCTTGTTCACAAATTCGCAACGTAGTACGCGCCGACGAGCTAATGTTTTAGAAGCAATCGCGTTAATTTATCATAATCACTTTAAACAGACTGGACGGCTGGACAGGTCTTTTGTAGGGAGTTTCAAAATCCACGGTCCTTGACTGATTTGTTTCCAGTTGCTCCCAGTGACTATCTTGATGTAGTCTGTCCACCTCGTTGGAAGGATGTCGACCAACATCTATCGGTTCACCGAGCGTACACGTAGCGTACGTGCAAGAATGCGATAACTTATCGCTTCAAAAGTTTGGACATGCACTATCAATAAATGTTAATTTTCTTAAAATTTGTACAGATAGTACTATGTGGTGATTCACAAAAATAAAACTAAAGGAATTCATAGAATTTTTTTTTTATTTATGTACCTTGGTACTTAACTTTATCCGAATAATTATAACTACTTTAAACACAGACTAAACGAAAAAGATGGCCTGTTGATTCTTTTATTTTTCATAGTTCGTACAATGACAATAATTGTCAACTTTACAGCACACAATGTTTGATTTGCAATAGCAGCTGTTAAAAATGTCATGGATTAAAAAAAGCTGACTTTGCCGGAACTTGATCTAATTTAGGAATCATATGAATTTACATTTAGGAACATGTTTTGCAACAGTCCATTAATCTTTTTCCTTTGGCCTGTGTAATTAAATTACTCTGCTAATTAAGAGCTAACAATTCAGCAGTCTCAAAAAACAATTATTACATTCGGGAATGAAGTTTATTCAATAAATATACATTATTGAGGTAGTCTCAGAGTGGCACGAGACTAAACACAAATCAGACATCTCGATTCACAGTTTGATTTTAATACAATTAAAAAATGCATCAATTTATACAATTAACATTCATACAATCAAAGTGTGTGCAGCGGTTTATTAAAAACACCTACAGATATGCCAACAAATCAGTGGCTGTCTTGCCATTTGCTGTCAACTCAAATTGATAGTCGGCATATCTGTAGATACTTAACACGAGAGCTTCGACAAGGTTTGACTCAGTCCTGCCGAACCACCACACTCCATACATACACCATACACACTTCTCATACATACACACCAATAAATACACAACACGATCTTAAAACACTTCGTATCCTAAGTTATGTATCTTCACAGATTATGTACACTGCACATAATTAATATCTGATTTATAATTGCATAGATTTTGAAGGTCCAAATACAAAGCTAAGAAAGTAAGTAAGATCCTGCTAGGAAACTATTGTTTTAAATATTATATTATGAATATAAGGTTCACATGTTAAATGTTCTGAATGTATTGATATTAATAGTTAAAGTTTTATTACTCAACACAATTATGAATCTGCAACCAAAGCACTAAACATTGAAAATTAATTTAATAATCACTATCCCATTGACTGGCACTGCAATATCAGCTAAATTTTTTTTTTTTAACATGATTAACATAGATTTAGCCAATAACATTGCGATTATCACAATAACTTACTCATAGGTCAGTGTTGGTGATACAATGTACGTAATCTGTAGTGATCTATGTGGAGATCACATTTGGCTACGATCACTTTGTTTACAGTCTGTTTGGTTACAACTCGTCTTTAAACTCATCATCGTCTCCTGGTCCACCTGGAGGAGGTACTCCGCCTTGACCTTGGTATAACTTCGCGATGATTGGCTGAACAACATCTTCTACTGCCTTCTTTTGTTTCTTGTATTCTTCAGAGTCAGCTTCCTGGTTATCTTCTAACCATTTGATTGCAGCGTCAATAGCTTCCTCCATTTTGGTCTTTTCTTCTTCAGAGACCTGTAACAATAAGGAATATATTCTAAGGTCATGTTTTCAAACGATCAAGTTTAAAAGTTTAATAAATAAAATTTTGCATTTATAATTTTTACTGTTTAACTAGAATGGTTGATAAAACTAACATTAAGAAGTTGAAAAGAAAATGTATCAAAAAAATGGTTAACGAGTCCAAATAGAAAATATTTTATTGTTAATTTTTATGTAATACCAACCTTAGCACCAAGTTTCTCCTTATCCTGAAGCTGGTTCTTAATTGAGTATGCATAACTTTCAAGTTCATTTCTCGACTCCACACGCTCCTTCAACTTTTTGTCATCATCAGCAAACTTCTCTGCATCCTTGATCATCCTCTCAATATCCTCAGGCGTTAATCTGTTCTGATCATTGGTGATAACAATCTTCTCCCTGTTTCCTGTTCCCTTGTCCTCAGCAGATACTTGAAGGATACCGTTGGCGTCGATTTCGAATGTCACCTCAATTTGCGGGATTCCTCTAGGCGCTGGTGGGATTCCAGTCAGATCGAACTTTCCAAGCAAATGGTTGTCTTTCGTCATTGGACGTTCACCTTCATAAACTTGAATGGTGACTGTGTGTTGATTGTCACTTGCTGTGGAGAAGATCTGAGATTTCTTTGTGGGAATGACAGTGTTACGTGGGATCAGCTTTGTCATGACTCCTCCAACGGTTTCGATACCCATAGTAAGAGGGTTGACATCAAGAAGCACAATCGCGTCAGTATCTTGCTCTCCACTTAGAACACCAGCTTGTACGGCAGCACCATAAGCAACAGCTTCATCAGGGTTAATGCCCCGAGAAGGCTCCTTCCCATTGAAGAATTCTTTAACCAATTGCTGCACTTTCGGAATACGAGTTGACCCTCCAACCAGCACAATTTCATCAACATCCTTCTTGTTCATATCAGCATCCTCCAACACTTTTTGGACAGGTTTAAGAGTAGATCTGAATAAGTCCATGTTCAATTCCTCAAACTTAGCCCTGGTAAGAGTTTCAGAGAAATCTTCACCTTCAAAGAATGATTCAATTTCAATCTTGACTTGGTGGCTTGATGACAAAGCTCTCTTTGCCTTCTCAACTTCACGACGGAGTTTCTGTACAGCACGGTTGTCTTTCCTGATGTCCTTACCCTTCTTCTTCTTGTACAACTTAATGAAGTGCTCCATAACTCTCTGGTCAAAGTCCTCACCTCCCAAGTGAGTGTCACCGTTAGTCGCCACTACTTCAAATACACCGTTATCAATGGTTAGAAGAGATACGTCAAAAGTACCACCACCCAAATCAAATACTAGAACATTCTTTTCACCATCCTTTTTATCGAGACCATAGGCGATAGCTGCAGCAGTAGGCTCATTGATGATTCTCATAACGTTAAGTCCAGCAATCACTCCAGCATCTTTGGTTGCTTGACGTTGAGCATCGTTGAAGTAAGCTGGGACAGTGACAACAGCATGGGTAACCTTTTTACCGAGGTAGGCTTCAGCAGTTTCCTTCATCTTGGTTAAAACCATCGCAGAGACTTCTTCAGGGGCAAAGACCTTATCACCTTGTGCTGTTTTAACAGAAACATGGGGTTTGCTGTTCTTTTCTACAACCTTAAAGGGGAAGAATTTGACATCATGTTGGACAGTGGTGTCAGTCCATTCACGACCAATCAACCGTTTGGCATCAAAGACTGTATTTTCAGGGTTGGTTGTAAGCTGGTTCTTGGCTGCATCACCAATAAGACGTTCCCCATCAGCAGTAAATGCTACGTAAGATGGAGTGATGCGGTTACCCTGGTCATTGGCAATGATTTCTACTCGTCCATTCTTGTACACCCCCACACTGTAGACAAAGAAAGTACATTTTATATTTTAAACATTGTTTTCAGTATTGTGTAATGGTTTGATATGCAGTTTTTCTTTCCAGTTATAACAATAGTGCAGACTGAAAAACCTTAATCCTTTTAGATATAAGAGTTATTTAAACAAACTATCTGCTATATTCTATATTTGGATTTAGAAACACAATACACTGATAATGAGGTCCTAATCAGAGAACCAAAGAACCTAAATATATGGTTAACAGTAAAACAGAGTTTATTGATCCTAAATTACATGAACTGGCAACCATTAATTACATATTTTTATGACTTTAAGGTTAGCCTTATGAACTTACCATGAGTATGTAGTCCCCAAGTCGATACCGATCACTGTGCCAATGTCCTTATCCTTTTCCTTCTTCTCCTCGGCGCAGACCGCCAGCACACACGCTAAAGCCAGCAAATACCACCGCATTTTCACCATGCAATTGCTAACACTTTAGAACTGAAACAAAAGAAGACAAAAAATTAATAAAACTCGCAAATCTTCATCTAAGTGCGAGATATTCGTGATATATTGCGTTAAAGATGAGCTACATACGTTATGGCAAAGTTCAATAATCTCTCAAGGACACAGATTGGTGTTCCCATTGATTATCAAAGGACACGTCATGTAAAACAAATATCTCATTTACCGGTGAAAGTTCGAGAAAATAGGGCACTGGGCTGTAGGTGTAGGTTCATATAGCCATAGATCTAACGGGTTATCATAACGGTATGGTATGTGAAAATAGGACACCGCGCCGGCCTACAAAATGTCTATCGAGAATATTCCAATATAATCTTTCACAACGCAATTGCCTTATAAAATGATGATTTAAAAGTCATTTAGTAAGTAAAAGTTAGTAAAGTGCTACTTTATTCGTTGAAAAATAGGAAAAAGATCAAGTTTCATTGAAATAAAAAACGTCAAATTCCGATTGATTTAGGGAGGTTATAAAAAAATTATGAACGCTATTTCTATTTGAGATGAATTAAACGATTTAATCCGATTTCGGAAACGTAACTTACCAAAAATATATAATTTTCTTTTATTGGAATTAAAATTCACTGACACGTCAATTTACACAGATTGGGACACTACAGAAAAATCACTATGCACAATGTTCTTTTCTTCTCAGTGGTTTGACTAAAACTGAATTTGTCCACGCCGCCATCGCAGTTATTTAGCGCTTGTGTTTATCGTGTTCGGTTGCGATTGGCTTAGAGCTTGATGACGTACGCTAACGTTCTAGATGATTGGGCCAAGTTTACCGATTTGTAAGTATTTCATTGGCCCACGTTTATAACTGGCAGAGTCATTCATTTAGAGATGACTTGTTAAGCACGCGATTGGTTCAAGTAATTTTTTGGCGTAAATTTTAAAATTTCGAAAGTCTGTAAACCCACGTACTAACGTAACGCATTCTCGATGTTTCGTATTCGATTGTATTATCGGAATACCTTTTTATACTAAACTTGATGATGAAAACATAATACATTTTATTTCAAACTGCAATTGTGTATTTTTTACATATAATGAAATTTGTCAATTTTAAATTCGTATATCGTAAGCCCACAATTTCTCACGGAAAAACATATATTAAAATTGGCTGGCTATCCTTTTATTTCTCAACTGACTATATCAAGTAGGTACCTACTGCGTACAGTACCTAACCCTTGTAAGAGAAAAATCCTGAAAAAATTATAAAGAAGTGTTAGTTTCACCATTTATAACTTAAGAACGGCTGGACCAAATTTTATGATATTTGATTCTTTGGATTCCTCTTAGACCGAAATAGGATAATAAGTATTAAAATATAACATTCATAAAAAAAAAATGGTCCGCGTTACGAATTTCGCCGGGACAGCTAGTGAATTATATTATCAGTTTTCTACTGAAGTTATTTAAAACGGACTATTGTAATTTTTAAGAATCATGGGCAAGTTCCTGTTTGAAATAACTGAAGCAGTGAAAAGTCAGCTGCTGATACCACTGATAGAAATATGAAAGTGAGCAATTAGCTCACTGGCGGATTTGCAGTCTTTGCCGCCCTAGGCCCCAGGCCATTGTAGTAAGTAGATATCTGTCGCCACTTTCCTAGCTCAAATTCTTAAGAATGAATTGACGGATCCAGCAGATGGTCCACCCGATAAAGAATATGTTAAAACACATTTATTTCAGCGAAGTTACTAGATGAATTTCTTAACGACAAGGTTGCTTGGAAGCATCCGGCTCTGCTTTCATCTCTCACAAGATAGAAAAATGAATGTTAAAATGTAAAATGTAAATTGTTGATGTTGGAAAAGAGCAACTGCTGAGTTTCTTGCCGGCTTCTTCTCGGTAGAATCTGCCTTCCGAACCGCGGTAGTCACTACAAACAGACAGACTTGATGTTTCAAAAGTGCTTATATTAGGCCTACTTGAAAGAAATTAATTTTGAATTATTTCTTATTTCAATTCTTATTTTTTGAGAAAGGTTTAAAACAGCAGACGAGTTTGGGACTAAATGAAAATGGAAGCAAGCAGGTAAAATTTAATATATTCAAAATCCACATAAAACATACAACAGCATTTTATGTACTTATCAGAGCCTAAAAAACCTAATAAACTTACTTATATTACAATTTACATTATATAAATTCAGTCACCTAATTCATTTATAATATATTTAATAATTATTCTACTTAATATATATCTATAACTTTTATAAAATCAATCAGGCTTATTATTATTTTCAGTGCTAGGAACAGGTCTTCCGTTTCATAGAGAGAGGAATATAGAGCTTTAGCCCGCCATTCCGCTTCAATGCGGGCTGGCGGGCAACATTTTAATATAATTAATTAACTAGTTTCATATTGTTATTGCTTGTTGCCAATCATGTTCAAAATAAGTGGTGCGAAGTAAGTGATGATGCAATCGGCACCTGAAAAAAAAACATACTGATTATAAAATTAAAATTAATTGGTTAAGTTGCATAGGTACGAAATAATACGACGATAATTTTATCATTTAAAAATTGGATAGAAGCAGGCGTTACTTTGCGGAAATCCATGATATATTATGAAAATTAAGCTTAATTTGCTAAACTCCGCCAAAAGCAGGAGAATCTGTATGGTGTAATTTATAATTTCTTCAATCTATATACCTACTCCACGCCAAACAGATCTTCGGCATTAAGTGGCGTGCATAGAGAATAAAAAATAAAGAAAATCTCCAGTACGAGTTAAAAATACTTATGGCTAGGTTTTATATACCTATCCTTAAGTTTTTTATAATTGGAGATTTTCTTCATTTTATATCATCTGCATACCCTGTGCGTACCCTCTACGCACGTTTCGTTCCGAAACCGGAGCATCCTCAGGAGATGTTGACTTAAGAATGAATAATTATTAAGAAAACATTAAAAAAAAAGTAAAAAGTTAAAAATAAACAAATGTTGCTATTGGCCTAGTTGGTAGATTGGTCCTAGTTTGGTCACTAATTGACCAGTCTAAATTGACAGATGGTGATGAGATCTGTCAAAAATCAATCTGTCTGTCAAAATACAAGTTATTTATTGCTTAAACGATTACGCGCCGGGGTTCGAACTGCTTCCCCCGAGGCCGAAGCCCCAACCACTGGATCATCAGCACTTCAAAGGTGGGAATTCGCACCCTCGGAAGTGATGCTACTAGGCTATCATAACTTTACAGCAGGTACATATGAAACATTGCACTGACCCGCTCTCCTCATACAAGTGAGGGTCTCCATGAGGATGGTTTGAACTTCGCTGGTATCCCCGCTGCGGGAGATCATCGCGTATTCACCAGACACCTGCGACAAGAGCATTCATCATTATCAATAGCTTATAGCAGTCCTATAAATAAATATACTACGACAATACACACATTGCCATCTAGCCCCAAAGTAAGCGTAGCTTTTGCTATGAGTACTAAGATGATTGATGAATATTTTTATAAATACTTATAATAAACAACCACAGACACTGAAAAACATTCATGTACATCACACATACATTTTCCAGTCGTGGCAATCGAACCTACGGGCCTTGAACTCAGAAAGCAGGGTCCGTGCCCACTGCGCCAGTCGGCCTTCTAAATCTTCGTGTATGCTGGACGAAAGTGAGAGTTGTCGGCCGACTGGCGCAGTGGACAGCGACTCTGTCCGTCTGTCCGTTTGAAATTACTAGTACTGTACCTGATAAATAAACAGCGGGTGGTTCGGATAGCGGTCCTTGGTCTGACGCACTATGTCTAGGTACGGCAGTCCTGGCTTCACCATCAAGAAGTCCGCGCCTTCCGCTACGTCACGCGCCTGATGAAATAAACATTTAATACGTAAACTTATTTATAAAAAAAGAGCTTTTTTTTACTCTATAAAACCATTTTATTTGAGTGAAGAGAAATTGTCTCGCATTTATATTATTAGTGTGTCCCGCGTAAATTTACTAAATCGGACCAGTAGTTCCTGAGATAATCGTGCTGATTATATATATATAATATATATATATATATAATTGCTAATAATATATATAATATATATAATATATATATAATCTACTGTACGTGTATATATGTCACTGAACTCCTAAACGGCTAGACCGATTTGAATATTTTTTTTTGTATGCGTTTGTTTGGGTTGCTCCCTGGATGATTTAGATTCATATTCAAAATTTCTTTATTCAAACGCCATCACAGGCACTTATGAAGTTCATACATATATGTTTACATATTTGATGGATGGATGGTGTTAACTTCGTTCACCAACTTAAGCCTAAATCTACGAGGGTTCCAAACGCGCCCTGGTCTAAGAAGAGTCCACAACAAACTTATTCACAAATCAGCTCGACAGATTGCGCTGCAGTCGGTATGTAGGTTATTTATCTATACTGCAACTTAAGGGCTGATACGAACGTTCGCAGAATGCCATTGGTGTTTTTTGTGATCTATCCAAAGCATTCGATTGTGTCGATCATAAAACCTTGCTTCTTAAACTAGCCCATTATGGTATCAAAAACGTTGCACTAAATTTGGTTGCCTCTTATCTCAGTGACAGAACCCAAAGGGTTTGCATAAAAGACATTAAGTCGCAGGGGTCGGCTACGTCCATGGGTGTCCCACAGGGTTCAATCTTGGGTCCCTTTCTATTTTTGGTGTATATAAATGATCTACCACACCATGTCAGTGAAACCTGTGACATTGTACTGTTTGCTGATGATACATCTCTAATTTTTAAAACTGATAGAGGTAGAGACAACTCTGACGATGTAAGCCGTGCTATGTCGCATGTGTCGCACTGGTTTACTGTCAATAATTTACTTTTAAATGCAAAAAAAACTAAGTGTGTGGAATTTATTTTACCAAATGTAAAGAAAGTTAATAAAAATATAATAATAAATGGAGAATCACTAAAAATTGAAGATTCCACAGTTTTTCTGGGCATGACCTTGGATTGTAAGCTTCAGTGGGGTACCCATATAGATACACTAGCAGGTAAACTAAGCTCGGCTGCCTACGCCGTCAGGAAAATTAGACAGATTACTGACGTAGAAACAGCAAGATTTGTTTACTTCGCGTACTTTCATAGTGTGATGTCTTACGGGATCTTATTATGGGGCAAAGCTGCTGATATTGAAACTATATTCATATTGCAGAAAAGAGCTGTACGGTCAATATATAAACTTAAATCACGTGAATCCCTCCGTGAAAAATTTAAAGAAATTGGTATACTTACGGTAGCCTCACAATACATTTATAACAATATAGTATTTGTAAGACAACATATTAGTCTTTATAAACAAAAAGTGGATATAAACAGTCGACTTACAAGAAATGGTCATAAATTAGTGACATCTGCATATCGTCTGCGAAAGGTGCAGAAGTCATTTGTGGGATTGAGTATACGCTTTTATAATATGATTCCTAAGGTAATTTTGGACCTACCAATCCATAAGTTTAAAGAATGTGTTAAAACACATTTATTACAGCGAGGTTATTATACAATTGATGAGTTTCTTAATGACAAGGTTGCTTGGAAGCATCCGGCTCCGCTTTCATCTCTCACAAGATAGAAAAATGAATGTTAAAATATAAAATGTAAATTTTTGATGTTGGAAAAGAGCAACTGCTGAGTTTCTTGCCGGCTTCTTCTCGGTAGAATCTGCCTTCCGAACCGGTGGTAGAGTCACTACACACGGACAGACTTGACGTTTCAAAAGTGCTTGTATTAGGCCTACTTGAAATAAATGAATTTTGAATTTTGATATATTCAGGTACGGGTCTGATTTGAAAAATTCTTTCAGTGTTGGATAACTCATCTATCTAAGAAGGCTATAGAGTATATACCATTTTATCGTCAAGCTTTGGGACAACCTGTATATCATCACGCTAAGACAAATAGGAACTTAGCACCAATGAAGAATGTTTCATAATCCGCGGTTTATTTTCCTTTTGAGAGCTACCGCTGCGTGCGCTGCGGTTAAAGTTTCGATAAAACACGTATGAAAAAGTTGTTCCCGTTTTTTTTTTATTTGTTTCGCACTCAGTTCTCCTCTGACATGGTGTCAAAGACCTTTACACGACTTCTGCTCTGAATAAGTGCCAGCTCACGATTGTCGTGATATGGTTAGCATAACCATATCGTAGCGCTGTCTCACTCACGCATAAGTAGAAGGTGAAGTTAAAAGGTAGTAACAAAAAAAATTGCATAAAAAGCTAGCTTTAAAGTTCAAAAAAATGTCTGCGAAAGCATATGTTCATTTTTTAAGGTTGAAACTAACACGCGGATGTAGTCGCGAGGGACCGCTGGTATATATATATATATAAGAAAGTTGTGTTAGTTACACCATTTATTATTTAATTCAAGAACGAATTTTACTGATATTTCATTTATTGGACTTCTCTTAGTCCGGAATAGGATAAAAAGTATTAAAATATAGTATTCATGAAAACAAAAGTTAGGCGGTACGAAGTTCGCTGGGACAGCTAGTAATATTATAGTGAAAGTGTGGATGTTTGTTACTCAATCACGCAAAAAGGGCTGAACGGATTTGGATGAAATTTGGCATGCTACATGCCTTTAACATGGCTACCTTTTATCCCGATTCCTTAAGTAGTTCCCGAGGGAAATTTGAAGATGGTTTACGAGCTAAGCCGCGGGCAGCCCGCTTCGAAATTCGGTATGCAGATTAAAAATTGTTAACGAGCGCAGCTGCAGACCCAATACTGATGTCCACGCAGACGAAGTCGCGGGCAGAAGCTAGTTAGTATATAAGATTATTTAATGACACGGGTTAATTATACTAATAAATTTTGTTTTGCATTTCAGGTTTTTGTTTCAGGTCTTGTCTTCGCATGAATGAATTCATGCGGGATGTTTACTCACCGCAGCCCGCGCGGCCAGGCCCGCACTTCCTGGCGGCAGCTGGTAGCACTTCCGGTCGCCGGCCATGGGGGAACTCTTCATGGTGTCGCGGAAAGGGCCGTACATGGATGACGCGAATTTGCAAGAGTACGATAGGAGTGATACCTGCAATTCACCATTACATGTAGTTGATTGTCAGTTTTGGGAAATAAATAAAATAAAGAAGTGCGTGTAACCTTTACGATTGAAGTAAAATTATTATTTATTGATAAAAGGGTAAAATGTTCCTGGGACTCCGCCATTGCATTTAAGATTTCACTATTTCTTTTTATATTCTATTTAAAATTCATTAATATAACTTTCACATTTTATAAATATTTTCATTTGTTAAATAGAATAATTGAGAGTAGAAAATTGAAGAGGTTGGATCAGCACGTGTCAATATAACCTTGTCTTTGTATATTATAGAATGTTGCAATCGTCAGAGACAAGTATATTTAGAGATTTTCAAAAAATTTTGCAATTTAAAAGATTTTTTTTTTTAAACTTTCACTCTGCTATTCACAATTGATCCGTTTAAAATATTGGAAATAAATAATCCTAATTGATTATGATATATGCCACTAGGTGGCGTGTAAGTCAAGAAGCGTGGAGTATAGCGGAAACTACACAGACTATAGTAAAAATCTGAGTTACTCCCTAGAAGAAGAACTTCCCGCCTAAAGAAGTTTTACTTCTAAAATTGTTACAAATGTTTTGTTAATATTCGAGTGCTCAGAGTCTCGTTCGCAGCGTTAAGGTGACGCGTACGAAAAGTAAACAACATTTGTAGTGTCTTGTTATTAAGATTTATTCTGCTATCAAGGATGAATGAGGTACGTACCCTGTTTTGGAGTTTATTGGCAACTAAAGCGTCTTTGATAGCCTTTATTCTATTATCCATCATGTCGGACGGCGCCACTATATCTGCACCTGGAAGACCGTAAATATTTTCAAATATTTGGGCTATGCTAGCTTTGCAGGACTAAATAGGCTTTAGACTATGAACTATAGCACTATTTGGCCTGTGTATACAATTGTGCCTTCTCGATGACAACATAGCATGAAAATCCGCTAGATACATAAAGCTGTAAAAGCTAAAAAAAAAAAGAAAAAAAATTAAAAATGTTAAAAAAAAAACTAAAAAATATTGCGGAAGTAAAAATACTTCAGCAATTAACTATTTCTTAACTTAAGTTTAACACTAGGTAGGTATGTTATAACTGAAGATATCTATACTATCACGAAAGCAATTTGCAAGAAATTGCATTCGATAATTAGGACTTGTTGAGCTATGTCGATCTAGTTCTCTAGTTTATCAGCTCTCTAGGATTTCATCATATCTAATTTTATCGGACAGAAATGCTCTGGGCATGGCTCTCTCCAATGCGCGGTAAATGACTCTGAGCCTGCTTACGAGGCCGAAACGAACGTTTTAGTATTCTAAAATTTTTAGTTAAATGTGTAAAAAAGTTTCACATTTACCGTGGTTTATAAAACCACACAAGCCTTTAATATATACTAGCTAATGCCCGCAACTTCGTCTGCGTTTGATTTTGTTTTTGATGTGGCATTCAATTTAGCTGTAGTTCTAAAAAAAATTAAAGTATTCAGTATCGCTAAGCCTTAAATGAGGGGTTTGTTGCTGTCCGCTAAGGAGTTCTGTCCTCTATCTCCAACCACATTCATCAGATCTACACAAAGTTTGGGCAAAATTAAATACATATTATAACCTCTATATTACAAAAATAATTATTTAAATCGTTTATCGTTTTTTGTCGGAGTTATGGTATAAAATCGTCAAACACTTTCATCCCCTCTCCCATAGGAACCGAGCTTAATGTCGGGTTAAAAAGTATGCTATATTACTTCTAACACTTTCAAGCATATGTGTACTAAGTTTCATGAGGATCGGTTAAGAGGTTTTTGCGTGAAAGCGTTACAAACAAACTTACATTGTCATTTATAATATTAGTACGGATGTATATATTGTATACATATAAAAATAGTAGATATATAAAAATTATAAACTAACTTTCGTTCTATAATTAATTTGGTTTATCTAATCCCATGCATAAAATGCTCTGTACAAGATTCTGAGACAGTTAGCTTAATGCCAACATTAAAATAACCAATGTCCAACATAATATCACCCAAACAGATGATATAAAGTTGTACTTAATTTCAAAATTCCTTTGTTTTTAATCGATTCCTTCGGTCTACAAACAGTCTTCTGTTCAACAGACAGTCACATTCTTACAGCTTAATGTGTGGTATCTGTATAACAAATATGATAAAAAACCTAGGGTATGAACTGCTCTATCTTCATAGCTAAACATTAGCTCAACTGTGAGATGGTGATAACAAAAAAACGGGCTTAGTTTGTTGTGGGCTCTTCTTAGAACAAGGCGCGTTTGGAACCGTCGTACATTGTACGTGTGCAATATACGTGCCAAATTGTACTCTCTTGATATGTATTTATATCTTTGTAACTACTTTTTTTTCTTTGGTGTACAATAAAAGTGTATTCATTCATGCATTCATACGTGTTACAGTGTCTGTGTGTCTGTCTGGCATCGTAGCTCTCGAATGGATGAACCTTGTATCAACTTGTAATGTTATACAATACCTGCTTTAGCGTACGCCAAAGCGACTTCAGCGATTCTCTTTACAGACGGGGCGTGGTCTATTGCACCAGTTTCACCCAAAACACCGCAGTGGCCGTGCGAAGTGTACGGACATAAGCACACGTCGCACGCTATCGTCAGTCCGGGGAACTTTGCTTTTAGTTTTGGGAGGGCCTTTATTACTGGGTTCTCCACCGAATCCGCACTGGAACCTGTGGCATCCTAAGTAAAAAAAAACATTAATAAATTCTAATGCCTGTACGGCTTGTATAGGAAGGAGACCAAACACACACATCTAGCCTCAAAGTAAGCGTAGCTTGTGTTATGGGTACTAAGTAGACTGATAAATAATTTTATGAATAATATACATAAATACTAAGAATATATAATAAACACCCAGACACTGAAAAACATTCATGCTCATCACATAAACATTGTCCAGTACTGGGAATCGAACCCACAGCCTTAGCCACTCCTAAACTCCATTGTGTAAGTAATTATTAAATAATACAATAAAGTAAATAGTTCATAACATTGCAAAAAGATATGTAATTCTAGACTATATTTCCAATTAAGTGGCTATAATCATTTAAATATTTGCGATAGAAAAAAATTACATAGTTACCTTTAACTAAAAATTTTAAGAATTTTGTTCTTAGTTATTAATTAAAATTTTTGGATAAAATAAGAAATACTACATATTATCTAGAGATAAGAATGTTAAATATATTTGTTGTTTGAATATTTTTTAATTACTTATTTATATTGATATATAATCGCCGTCAAGTTAATTATACTTAAACAAAAACAGAGTAATTTATAATTAACTTAAAAACTTGTAGAATACATCAAAAATTACAAGGAAAAAATGCAATGTTTCATACTGAAAACGATTATAGTCATGTCACAATCCTAGCAACTGTAAATAGATATTACCTTCGGCAAACTTTCAACAATTCCAAATATGAGAATGGATTTGAGCCCCCTGTCCACCAGTTCAGAAAGTGCTGGTATCAACTTATTAATTCCATATCGAAACACATTGGGCATGCTTGATACTGCTTGCATGGCTTCTTCATTTTCCCTGCAAAAGATTTAAAAAAAAAACTTATATAATGCAAGATTATTTCTTTCATCAAACATAATAACAATAACAATAACATAAATCAATGTGTTTATTTATATAAACCTATCTCACCAAATACACTAGGCAATATTGAAATGGGATTCTGTTTACCCCACTTGTGATACTTTTTTTTTAAATGCACCTTTCAAAAAGCTGATTTAATTAGGTATTTGTACTCAACTTATTGCAAAAACAGGGTAAATATTAAAGATAAAGCAGTGAAGTTTTCACTCTCTATAGATTATTTCTCTTTTCTGTTAGCATATGTCTCCTGAACACTTTTACTGTGTTTAACAAATTACATAGGCAATTTTGGTTACTTAATTGAATAGGTCTCTCGCTCTAGGTAATTTGACTATAAAAACATGAATATGTATGGCCTAAATAAGGTCCATTAAAAGAGTTAAATCAGGCGCTTAGGATTGAGAAAAGCTTTAGCTAGCTAGCTTTTATAAAAATCCCTTGAGCATCCTTTTACAAATTAAACTTGCCTTTTGTTTATGGTAATTAATTTTAGGGCTTCAAGAAATTTGATTTGTCTAGAAAAAACATATGTGACCTGTTTAAAAAACAAAATGCCAGTTGTTAAAATGGTTTATCAGCAGAAATGGAACTACAAACGGAAATACATGGTTTTATGGTATAGTTTTTATTCCAGATATAAATATCCATGTAAGAAAAAGTTGCTAAAACTATGTTATTTTGTCTAACTAATCTTGTGCAAAATTATAGTGCTTAAAAAGTGCAACATAATATCCTGATTTCCTTTAACTATTCAACACAATCTTATCCATAATGTGGTGGTAGAATCATAAGAGCTCAGCAGATAGTAGTTTGTACATTTATTATTTTATATTACACAGATTTCTGAATATACCAATATATTAAAAAGATAAGAAATAATAATACCAAAAGTCTACATGGCAACAATTTTAACAACGTATGCCGAAATAGATTGTTTTCATAACCTTGCTCTCCTGGTCTGATAACTTGTTTTACTCTTAACAAATTTAAAGACTGGTTATGTTTAATATTACCTTTTACCAAATTTTCAACTATGTTAAAATTTTGTATTTAAAACTTACAGTAAGAAAACCGGATACATAATATTGTGAGGTTCGATACTTGTATTGGGTTCTTGGAGCTTCCTAAGAGTGGAATTGAAATAGCCGCCTTGTAAGACATGTTCCGGGCTGTTAAATAATGAATTCATGGTAATCACACTGAGAACTTTCCTGTCCTGTATTGCTTTCAATGTACTAGATAAAGGATAAGTTTAATAAATTGGATAAGTAATTAAACTTTAGAAACTACGGAAATTACAAATTACAATTCAAATTTCAAAACAGGTCATCGAGTACGACTTTGACAAATGACACATTTGAACTTACAGTGACATTGACAATTGAAATAGCTAAAAAAAAATTAATGGCGAGGATTTGACACAAAATTTAAATTACCAAAAGAAAAAGTAGAAGATAATTTCGTACTCGCTACATCCATGATTGAAACAGAATACTAACTGCTTTGGGGTCTTTGTCAAATACATGCACTGATTTCGAGAAGAAAATAGTTACAAAAAAATACAAAATTTTTGCTATCTAAAAAAAAATCGAAAAATTGTGCACTATGCATTAAAATCATAGATATTAAAATTCTTCTTAGTCTATGATCGATCTGTAAAAATAATTTGAATTGTTCTTAGGTCTGCTGATGACTGAACTGAGTTTTTATTATTTTTTTAGACTAAAAATGCGTGTGGTAAAGTAATTTTTGAAAAATTATCTTCTGTTTACGTTCTAAAAATAAATATATTATATGCAGATGGGTCTCTATACCAAGATTTAAAAAACAAGTTAAATCACAACTGCATTCTGCATTTTGCATACACTGTTTGGATATTCAAATAACGATTTGGATGGGATCATTAAAAGTAATGTGAACTGAGCATAAATCTATTGATAGCACAAATGTTATTTACAATCTCCGTCTCAAATGTTTCCGCAAAAATCCTAGGAACGAATCAAAACAATATCGTTTGAGGCGAAGACCCCTCAACCTCGAACTCGTACAAGAAACGACCTTGGCAACATGCAAACTGACGACGAAGCTCCCGTCACCAACCAGGAAGACATAGACACGTCGTCTGAGAACGTAAATAATAAGAGTGATACATCTAAAAAATCTGATGCTGAGGATCCCAAACCTCGCATAGTACTCACTTTCCGGTCTGAAAAGTCAGGTGCTAAGAGTACTAACATGAAAATCGTTTCCACTGAGGAGAAACACGAGGAAATCTCTCCCAGGAGGTCCAGTAGGACTCGAGGTAAGTTAAAAGTGAATGCTAAATTATGTTAGTTAAAGAGAGCTTCAGCACTGAAATTAGAAAGTCTAAAAAAGTCCTGCCCCTACTAATATTATAAATGTGAAAGTGTGTTTGTTTGTTTGGCCTTCCTTTACCCTTATTAAGCACCCAATCAACTTTGACATAGAGTTAGTTGAAAGGATGGAGAATAACATAGGCTACTCTTTGTCCCAGGAGAACAATCACTATCCACAGGATTTCTAAAAAAACAGTAATAAATGTGGAAAAAGAAATAATTATAGCTAGCTAGTTTAAAATAATTATAAAACCAAATATTATAATAAAGTGTTATATTGAAAATTTACAATAGCACAAATCAGTTTATTGTGTTGATTCTCTTAGATCCCACAAATAATGGTTTGTAAACCATTTAGCCATGCATACTTTAGTCAGCAGGATCAGAGGGGTCAAAATGTTGATAATAGTGTGTAACTACTGTGTACAACAATGAAATGCTATGGTGTGCTAGAAATCGACACTGGGTTTTATCCCTAACTCCTGACCAATAATAGATAACTAGGAGTTTCAGTATGTTACCCAAGCTGATTCACCCACACAGAGTAGATTGTTTGATTGCATCATTCACATCACACACATCATTTTATCTCTAATGAGCTCTGTACCCAGCGGCAGCATTTAATTTACTTTGAAGATGAGTAGGAGTTAACAAACTTAGTAGAATAATCTTGTAATTTATAACATCACTTATTATAGTTAAAACATAGTCTAAAGTTTGACAGTGATGCCAATTATGTTGTACACAAATCTCTAACATAATTGACATGTCTAAATATAGCTATATCCTTTTCCAAGGGATTCAGTCTGAATAGTCCTATTGACACTGAATCCCTTTAAGAACACTATTTTAAGATTACTTTTTATTAGTATTGATTATTGTACTTCAGCATTTGCACCAGAAGCAGATGAGTTTTGTTTTAGATCTTTTTTTTTCTTTCTTATTAGGAATCAAAAAGGAATCAGACGAGGACATGAGTAATGTAAGCCATATGGAATCTGAGGATGACTCCAGGGACAGTACACAAAAGAGATCAACTAGACGAATAAGTAAAGAGTATTCAGATGTAATAGCAAATGCTATCGCAAGGAAGGAGAAGGCTTATGATATTTTAACACCTAGCCAGAGGTTGTCTCGGCGGATCAAGCCTACAGCTAAGATATTAGCTAATGAAGAGCTGCGTATGGGTTTAGAGTCGCAGAATAATGCTCGCCTTGGCAAACCAACTGATAAAGCTGAAGAAGGTATAAGAACAAGGCGATCTGCACAAGTCAGGAATGTTGAGAAGCCAGCAGAGAAAAAGGCGTCAAAACGCAAAGTCCAAGAGGAAGCTGCAGCCGATAGTTCAGATAGAGAAAGTGATAGCTCCAATAAGAAATTGATGCATTTATGTAACCTAGGTCTGAAGGTCAAAGATGAGGAATCTAGTGAAGCTGAAAACAGGTAACTATGAGAGAAAATACTTACAGCACACCACCTGCTGTGACGTCACACATTGCATTTCAGTGTATAATCCAATCTATCTTGATTGCATGATATATTTTTGTTTCATTTGATTTCCTTTATATGAACACGCGTCACATTGGATGGTGTGGAATTTCCATAATACTATGTGTGCTAAATACTGTAACTTGTTGACACTTGGTTACTCAAAATGATACATCAGTTTGAGATGATAATACTTCCATCAAACCACACCCATGTAGTGGTTTGGTAAATCTGTACCAGATTTAAGTGTGAGTTCATATTTCACACTACAGGGTAGTCAAGACATTGTAAAAAGTTTTATGATGCCACCCTTATAACGTAAAATTATTATTTAGTAGTAGATTAAGTAAAAAAATGTTGCTTACGCTGTTCAAAACAAATGCTAAACTAACAGTACTTAAGTTGCACTCATATTTGTAAAAATAGAACAGTGAAAAAGGAAAGCGCTACTATTCACTACTCATAATATTCATAAAATGATCATATGGTTAATAAAAATCTTATTTAACCTGAAGGATGTTGGCACTGATTAAAAAATACAGTCAACTAAACTTTAGGCCATTTGCACTTTTTACGTATTTGTTGTTCAACTTTGCAGAGTCTTAAGACAGGGCAGAGAGAAGAGTTTGTAAAAGAGACAAACTTTAGTTATATAGTCTCCAAAGATAATTTTAGTAAATACTAAATGTATCTGGAGCTAATATTACAGAAAAATAATGAGGATAAGGCACTCTTTAAATCCATCTGCTCTCGTGTCCATCTATTAACAATATACATTCTAGAGAATAAAATTGTATTGTCCATTGAAATAATATACATATTGTACGTACATACATATTGTTGATGCAATGCAAACCTTTTTCTATTAAGCTGGAAGCAAACGCTATGTAGTTTTAGCTACATCATGGCTATACACTTGCTTTTAGAAAAACAGAAAGTTCAACCTACGAGGCGGCAGAGGACGAAGATGATGAAGAAGATGACGATGATGATGATGATGATGATGACGAAGAGGATGAAGAAATCGATGATGATACTGAGGTGATCAGCAAGCTGTTGGAGGCGGATGAAGCGAGCGCGAGTGATGACGAGTTCTGTCCAGAAGTAACGGTCAAGAAAAAACGCTCCAAGAGAAACTCCTCACTGTACGATTCAGCAGAGATTCAGTTTACTTCTTTCATTCATCCTTATTCCTTCTATATAATGTATTATTTTGTTGTCTTTTGTTTTTTAACTCTAAAGCTAGGTGTCCACTGTTTGGGAACTTGAAGCTTCATCATGTCACCCATTTTCTATATTTAATCTATCTGTAATCGACAGATTGATTACTTAGCAACGTTGTTATTGTCAAAAAACATACATACAAATTTTTACAAATAACAACGGTGCTAAGCAACTTATCAACAGATTACCGGTAGATTGAAGATAGAAAATAGGCGTTAACCTGATCATAGTATCTTCTGTTTTTTAATCGGGCTTTATTTAATTTAAAACACTGATATGAAGGGGGCTCCTCAGGCTTCTGACGAGTTGCAAGCTGAGGCTGAGGTTTTAGTATAAATAAAAATAGCTCCCGCCGTTTGTACGCTTAGATCTTTTAAACTACGTTACGGATTTTAATGCAGTTTTCGGCACTAGATAGAGTGATTCAAAAGTAAGGTTTTCATGTAGTAAAAATGCATATCACAGAAGAGAAAAGCAAGATTTCAAATTGCAAAAGAAAAGAAATTCCTTAATTTGAAATTGATGACTTAACAAATATAATTTTGTGCGCATACATTGCAAACGCTGGCTAAACCTTTTATTGAAACGTTTATCGCTCCATTTTTATTAATGGCGTAGTTTCTACTGGTCAAAAAATTACAGCTTCAAAGGTGACAGCTACCGAAATAGCGGGCTATTCAAAATAATACCTCTTGTTGAAAACCCCTTTATTAAAAATCACCCCAAACTGCCCCACATGTGTATCTGCCTAGTTTTAAAATCAATCTTTCAAGTCTCCATGACGCGTAGTAAATCTAGCTTGATTTCGGTGCACGGAAATACGTAGATTCGTGGTATAGCTCTTGCTGATGTTCTATGATAGCCAGTGGTAGCGGTGATAGCACAGTTGGTAGGACTTCGACTTCACTTTGGGAGGGCCGAGTTCGAATCCGAGCACGCACCTCTAACTTTTCAAAAATATGCGCGTTTTAAGCTACTAAAATACCACTTTCTTCAACGGTGGAAGAAAACATTGCGAGGAAACCTGCATACCTGAGAGTTATCCATAATATTCTCAAAGGTGTGTGGAGTCCACCAATCCACACGACGTGCAACCGTGATAAACAGCGTCTCATTTAAGCAGAAGTGCGAGGAAGCTAAAGGTTCACGAACACAGTGGATACCCTACTTCATAAATCCGCATGACCAAGCAAGTGAAAGATGCGGCCCTTAAAATAACCATTACCAAAAGACTTTGATTTTTGTTACTTTTTATTATTGTCTTATGTTTTATGTTCACTGACTAATTATAGTTGGTCGTCTGTAATAGGCTTTATTTATTTGTGTTTGTAAAATAAGTTCTTTGTTTTTTGTTTTCATATTTTTATTGTGTCTGTGAGATCATCTATTACTTACGTACCATGACATTTTTGCGCTGGTATGAGGTTTAGAAAATCGAACAAAAATATCGGTTAAATACATGTTCATTTGCTTGACATCTTGTCAAAAAAATAAACCTGTACGTAAGCATGAGCACTGAATTAGACAGCCGTAGTTTGCGTTTTCATCGGAGATGTGCGAGAATACGTGTGCAAGAAATCACGCGTTTCTAAAGTAGTGTTGCCTTTTTCTTCTCTGTTCTGCTGTTTGGAAATTTCGAGAGTTCATCTTAAAAGAGATGGGCATTGAACTTTTTATGCAGGTAATTTACAATAATTCACAATGATTGTTATTACTCGCTAAATTATTTTTCAATGATAACATTAATTTTAATTTTAATTTTCATTAATTATTATGTTTGATAATATTTTTGCTCTCAAATTATTGTCATCCAAAATTCTATTTTAAATTGATTTCAACTTTAGTGTGGAATATTTGTACATCGGAAACGATAGAATATGATGTACAAGTCTGACGATGTAAGCCGTGCTATGTCGCATGTGTCGCACTGGTTTACTGTCAATAATTTACTTTTAAATGCAAAAAAAACTAAGTGTGTGGAATTTATTTTACCAAATGTAAAGAAAGTTAATAAAAATATAATAATAAATGGAGAATCACTAAAAATGGAAGATTCCACAGTTTTTCTGGGCATGACCTTGGATTGTAAGCTTCAGTGGGGTACCCACTACACTAGCAGGTAAACTAAGCTCGGCTGCCTACGCCGTCAGGAAAATTAGACAGATTACTGACGTAGAAACAGCAAGACTTGTTTACTTCGCGTACTTTCATAGTGTGATGTCTTACGGGATCTTATTATGGGGCAAAGCTGCTGATATTGAAACTATATTCATATTGCAGAAAAGAGCTGTACGGTCAATATATAAACTTAAATCACGTGAATCCCTCCGTGAAAAATTTAAAGAAATTGGTATACTTACGGTAGCCTCACAATACATTTATAACAATATAGTATTTGTAAGACAACATATTAGTCTTTATAAACAAAAAGTGGATATAAACAGTCGACTTACAAGAAATGGTCATAAATTAGTGACATCTGCATATCGTCTGCGAAAGGTGCAGAAGTCATTTGTGGGATTGAGTATACGCTTTTATAATATGATTCCTAAAGTAATTTTGGACCTACCAATGCATAAGTTTAAAGAATGTGTTAAAACACATTTATTACAGCGAGGTTATTATACAATTTATGAGTTTCTTAATGACAAGGTTGCTTGGAAGCATCCGGCTCCGCTTTCATCTCTCACAAGATAGAAAAATGAATGTTAAAATATTAAATGTAAATTTTTGATGTTGGAAAAGAGCAACTGCTGAGTTTCTTGCCGGCTTCTTCTCGGTAGAATCTGCCTTCCGAACCGGTGGTAGAGTCACTACACACGGACAGACTTGACGTTTCAAAAGTGCTTGTATTAGGCCTACTTGAAATAAATGCATTTTGAATTTTGAATTTTGAATTTTAAGCTTATTGCCTGGTTTGTGCCAGTGTTCACTTGCGCTTATGTACGTCCGTGTAGCAGTTACGTAATTAATAAATGGTCTCATACTGGTTTAGATAATTCAATTTTACAGGATTGAATACATGTTTTTGTTTGCAGCGCGCCCCTGCGTCGTTCGTCCCGCAAAGCAAACTCCGGAATGTATTACTACGACGAATTCATTGACGACCGGGATGACTCTGGCGACAGGTACTTCCATTCAGTGTTACGGTACGTTAGCAATATTCCAGAAGACTTATAACAAGACTCGCGGCCCCCCGCGACTTCGTCCGCGTATGAGTCAATCGAGAAGCTAGAATAGATGTGATGCTAACATCATAATCATCGTGTCTAGCTATTTACCTACTATTATTTGACGTGGTATACTTAGTTAGTAAGCTGTCATTATTTTAGTTTATACATACATACATACATTCATTTCATCTCGTTTCCCGGATGATACTTATTGTTTATCGGGATAAAAGGTATCCTATATGGTGACCCGGAATACCAGCTACCACTATACCAAATTTTATTTAAATCCGTTCAGTAGTTTTCGCGTGATGCCCGGACAGACAGACAGACAGAAAAAAATTAAATAAAAATCTGCTTAGGACTCAGTATCGATTATAAAGCATCCACCGGTCAAAATTTACAAAATATATTAAATGTACAGAAGTCTTACAGTGTTATTATAAGTATAGATTTACTCGCGCGTGTGATGACGGCAGATCAGAATACAGTTCACTTCTTTTCCCGCGGGTGTAGTACGAAGCGAATATGGGAATATAGCGGAGGGCATCAGCGCTGTGCTACTACTACCATATTCTGCGATCACCAATCCGTCTGACCTCACTTTTGAGGGACCGAGTTCGAATCCCAACGTCAACGGTGAAGGAAAACATCGTGAAGAAATGTATTCCTGAGTGTTCTCCATAATGTTCTCGCGGGTGTGCGGAGTCCACCAATCCGCACTGGGCCAGCGTGGTGGACTACGGCGACCCCTTTTGGGGGAGACCTATGCCCAGCACGGCTAGCATGGGCAAGAGACAATTATATACCCGGGGAAAGGATATCAATTTATCTTCCACATATTCTCCCACAGCTTTATAAACTCTCAGAGCACTGGCGCAAAAGTTGAAATAATATGTATTAATAAACGGGGGTAAACTTCTCCTACTCCATATTCGCTTGCTTTAGCAGGTGGACACGTTAATTATATCCCTTGGCAGGGGACATAATCGGGGGATAAAATTTTTGTCTTCTGCCCGTGCTAGCCCTGCTGTAGTTGGCCGGTAATGATAATATTAAGGTCGCAATGTATAATATATTGTTTCGATGCTCGAAAACAACTTCGATTACGAACTCAGACTAATGGTATTGTAGTGCACTGTAAATTAATTTTTTGATAGAAAAGACAATACATATCAAGTTTTAATAGCAAAATATTATAAAATTGTATCACATTATTTTATTGTTTTAGTGACTATGCGCCGAAACGTAATTCACGATCTCACGATGATGAGGAGGCGGTACCACCTTCAGATGGGGAAGCAGACACAAAAGTGTATGTATATTTATCCTCACTAATATTATAAATGCGTAATCAGTTAACTTGTAACAAAGCAATAAATTAACGTGATTTATAGCACGGAGTTAGTACGGAGGAGTTGTAAAAAAAACCGTGATATATTTTTTTTTTTAACGTTAAAGGACTAAATGGGACGCGCTTGCCTAGAAGATGCCTATTCACTCTTGTTTTAAAGATACCCAGGTTGTAAGAATTGTGAAACACACAACTCGGAAGGGTGTTCCAAACCCCAGCCTTGCGTATAAGAAAATAAGATGCAAATTCGGGCGACCACTTTATAAAGTAACGATACGTTTTATATAAAATATATATATATAGCAATACTTTGCTACTTCGGGTTACATTATGGTTGATGTTTTAATAACATCTCGACCGATTTCGATAAAATTGAAATGGGACCACCTGAAAAGTATGCCCTAAGAAACAAAAAACACTTTTTTTCAAATCTATTCAGGCGTCTTCGAGTAATCGGGTAACATACAAAAAAAAGAGGAATTGAGAACCTCCTCCTTTTTGAAGTCGGTTAAAAAGTGACGTTTGACAGCAGCGATTGCATTTTCATGTACATGAGACTTAACACCCATGTCACGGATTGATGGACACAGCGTGGCACGATGGTGGACGTGTTCCTTGCATGTCCTGGAAAGTTTTGCTCTGCTTATAGGTTATGGTTTCCAAGTATTTATGTACTATTCATTATCATCATCATATCTATTTATTTATTTATTTATTTACTTAAGAGCACTAACAACGTACACGTTTTTTAAACATATCACACACACAAAAAAATATGACTGATATGCACGTCAATGACAAGTTCACATAGCATTGACAAAGAGTCATGTAAACTTAATTTGCAAAAATTTAACTCACCGATAAGTGTTCGGTGAGTTTTTGACATGACAACGTCTTATAATTCGATGGAGCCGGCTGCACGCACGAAAAAACATGACGCATGCGGCGTTACCTCGCTCTGAGGCGTTCCATTCAAGGCTTTAAGTGCAAGCGAGAGCGCGGAACGTGCGACAAAAAGGCACAGTCGGCCTTCGCGTTCGACATCTGTCTCTCTCCTACTTGAGTGTGCGATGCGTCGGCGTGGACAGCTTCTATACAATAATACATTTACAGGTTTTCGGCAAGGATTAAGTGCAGTGAAAAGTGAATGTGGTGTCAATTGTTTATGGCAACGATAATATCTATCAAACAAATAAAATTAAAAGTTTCTTTTGAAAAATGCAACCATTCCATCAGTATTTTCTTACGACGTTGTCACGTTCAACTATCGTCAGTAAGCCGACTTTACAGACAACCAATTTTTTTTCTAAAAGCTGTGTCTATCAACCGATAAACGTCCACTGCTGGACATAGGTCTCTTTTAGCTTGCGTCCAGCGGCTACCTGCGACGCGCTGGCTAACAGTAGCTTCCCACACAGTAGTAATGAGACATAGTATCAAAAAGAGATATATAATAGTTCGTTTGATCTCGTGGTAAATGCCGACATCTAGCCAATATCGAGATATTACTGACGCCATTTAGTGACCTCGCTTAGCAAACGCGATTGATCTGTATGTATCGGATCTCTACACAACTTTCTTTGCTGTGGTAGTATAGTCTTCTAAGCGGTGTTAGCTTACAGCGTAAGGCTCCGGCTTCCCTTTTGGGGGGCTCTACGTTTTCTGAGTTAAGTGCGTTTTAATTCACTGCAATTAAAATATTATATGCTATAACCGTGAAGTAAAACAACATGAGGAAGCCTGCATGCCTTTTCAAAAAGTTCTCTAAGGCGCTTGAAGTCCGCTGGACTAAGGTCACGCCAGCGCACCTGGCCGTCTGTCCACCACGTTTTGTGTCGACCAACGCTGCGCTTACCAGTGCTGGCTGCTATTCCAGCACCCTATGTATTATTATACAAAAAAAACAACAGTTATCCTAGTACCCATAGCACAAGCTACGCTTACATGGGGCTAGATTGCAATGTGTTTATTGTCGTAATATACTTATTTATATATGTTGTTAAGATGCAAGGGCCAACTTGTAGTGGAATAAAAAAATTAAGTACTATCGGTTTATTTGACGGCCGATTGGCACAGTGTGCAGTGACCCTGCTTTCCGCGTCCGAGGCCGAGGGTTCGATTCCCACAACTGGAAAATGTTTGTGTGAAGAACATGAATGTTGTTCAGTGTCTGGGTGTTTATATGTATATTATAAGTATTTATGTATATTATTCATAAAAATATTCATCAGTTATCTTAGTTACCCATAACACAAGCTACGCTTACTTTGGGACTAGATGGCGGTTTGTGTATTGTCGTAGTATATTTATTTATTTATTTATTTATATTTAGCGCAACAGAAGCAGCCAGCGCTGAAGAGGCTTCCGAGGCAGCGTGCCCGACTGACTCCTCAACCATAGTGGCAACTTGCCATTGCGAGGAGTCCACCAATATATACGCTGCACCTTCGGAACTCAATGGTATTGTACTATCCGAAGAAAAGTTGAACTGGGCACTGGATTATACTGTTAAAGAACCTTGTTCAATTTAATCATTTTTATTTTGTATTTGCAACGTGTAACAGAGTAACGAAAAACTGTTGAAGGGTTCATAATATGTATATATATATCATAATGAATCATCCGATAAATTCAAAATTCATTTATTTCGAGTAGGCTTATTTTACCGATTTCGCTAGGTACTGTGTTAGGAAAAATACTGGAAAGGTTAATACATCCGAGCTTAAAGAATAACATCAAGCTGAATGATGCACAGTTTGGTTTCCGTCCCGGTCTTTCAACAGACTCGGCGATTTTCAGCTTAAAAGCAACCGTGAGCCATTATGTGAACAGAGACACATAAGTTTACGCGTGCTTTCTCGACTTAAGTCGTGCTTTCGATCTCGTAAATTATAATCTACTTTGGGAGAAATTACACGACTCTAAAGTCCCTCTAAAAACGATTAATCTGTTGAAGTACTGGTATGGTAACCAAGCAAGCTATGTAAGATGGGGCGACGCGACTTCTAGTGAATATAAGCTAGAATGCGGTGTTCGTCAAGGAGGATTGACCTCTCCTGACCTTTTTAGCCTATACGTGAACAACCTGATTGAGAGACTGAGAAGCACCAAGATCGGTTGTCATATAGGGTCCACTGGTATGAACAACTTTAGCTACGCGGATGATATGGTTCTTCTCAGCCCCTCTATTAGAGGACTTCGTAAACTAGTAGCAATCTGCGAGAGTTATGCTGCAGAACACGGTCTTAAATTTAACGTTAAGAAGACAGTTACGATGGTGTTCCGATCTGGCAGAGGTCCGGGGACTATTCCGGGGGTTTTCCTTGATGGAGATTTGCTCGAGAGAGTTGAGCGGTTCAGATACCTTGGACATATTGTGACTGAAGGCCTTGTCGATGATGAAGATGTAGAGAGGGAACGACGTGCTCGGGCTGTTAGATGTAATATGCTCGCACGTCGCTTTGCGAAATGCAGTGACCAAGTTAAGGTGACATTGTTTAGAGCATACTGTTTATGTTTCTATACAAGTCAACTTTGGGTAAAGTCCACCAGACGCGCTGTCAACAATATCAGGGTGCAATACAATAATGCTTATCGTATCTTGATGAAGTTGCCAAGGTACTGCAGCGCGTCGGACATGTTCGCTAGGTCCAGAGTACCGGATTTCTTTGCGATCATAAGATCGCGAATAGCAACATTTTGGAGTCGTTTGCGAGCCTCCGATAATGAAATCCTAAGCACGTTGGCAGAGGGTCTGGACTGCTCGATTTTCAAGCACTGGCTTTCGGTGCACCGTGAGGCAAATAGAAAATAAACTGTAGTGATTTTTGTAAAGGTTAGGTATAAGAAAACCCATAAAATATGACAAACTATGTAATTAGTGATTATTATTATGACGGACGTGAGTTTGCAATATTTTTATATTGCAATACTGTTACTTATTATTATTATTTTGTTATTTAATTTATCTTTTTATATTCTTATAACTGGGTTTATACCTTTCAATAAAGATTATTATTATTATTATTATTAATAAGCGTCAAGTCTGTTTGTAGTGACTCTACCACCGGTTCGGAAGGCGGATTCCACTGCGAAGAGCCGGCAAGAAACTCAGCAGATTGCTCTTTTCCAACATCATTTTAAAGTTTAAGAATCTTTAGAATTTTTCTGTTTTGTGAGAGATGAGAGCGGAGTGGCCTGCTTCCAAGCAGCCTTGTCGTTAAGGAATTCATCAATCGTGTAGTAACCACGATTTATTAAATGTGTTTTAATATATTGTTTAAACGTAGGTAAACGTAGATCTAATATTACCTTCGGTATCAAGTTATAAAAGCAGATACCCATCCCCACAAAGGATTTCTGTACTTTTCTCAGACGATATGCAGATATCACTAATTTATGTCCGTTTCTAGTTAGTCGACTGTTTATATCGACTTTTTGTTTATAATTAATTACTTATGTTTTGTTTCATAAAGATAATATTATTATAAATATATTGCGAGGCTACTGCAAGTATACCTATTTCTTTAAAAATATCAAAACAGAAGAAGCATAAATATTTTTCCATCCAAACAAATTCAAAACATCCTAAGGGGGCGTCCATAAATTAGGTGTTTTTTAAATTTTCTGTGGTGAGATGTCGTGAGATTTCCCCCATACATGCATAGCCTTTGACATGGAAAAGAACATAGACTTTTCATCCCGATTCCTTAAGTAGTGAAAATAGTTTAGAGCTAAGTCGCGGCCAGACAGCTTTGAAATCTAGTATGCATGTCACCTATGGGACATGTACTTTCTATATCGATCTCTGAAATAGTTACCGTGGTAGGATTCAAAATTGTTAACGCACGAAGCTTTAGATCCAATCCTGAAGTCTACGCAGACGAAGTCGCAGGCAGACGCTAGATCTCTTGTTCCCTCACCCGCAGCACCAGTCTTCTGCCAGGCCATCGAACTGGTGGATGGGGTTCGAGTGGGTTGCTCGCACGCCGCGGCTCGGGACGTCGGCGGGGGCTTGCAAGCTCTGCGACGCGCGGGCCCGCGGGCACCGTTCTTCCTGGCATGTCGACAACACTCCCAGCAGCTTACCAAACATATGTGCTGCCCCACTTGCGGATTGTTCTGTACACAGGTAGGTTTTATTGGTATTCGTACCCAGCCCGCTTCGCCGGGCTAGATTTTGCTATATTTTATTTAAACAATAAACTTACATCATTAAATTCTTTATTTAAGTCTCATAATATATTAAATCATTTATTTCTTTTCGTATATATTCTCTTCTATTCTCTGCTCGAGCGGGTGAAGATCATTATGTACACCCATGTACACCCAACAATAGAATATCATCATAGTAAATAAAAGCTGTATTTGACAGTTTGACAGTTCAAAAATAATAGTGCTCTGATCGTCACCAAACTTTTCAGGATTACTCGCCAGGTCAATCCGGAGATTCCCTGAAAGTTTCATTTAAATCGGTCCAGGCGTTTCGGAGTCTATACGGAAATCCATGATATAAGCTCGAGCTTGGTCTCCACAAAAGGAAAGCCGAGGCCTCACTACTATGCTATCGCCACTACCATATTTATTCTTAGCCGATACTGCCACTAACTTATTTTGTAATGCCCTACCCTACGCGTAAATACGATTCGCAACACTAGGTCAACACATCTAGATTAAGCTGCAAGTCAAAAACATGCCTGCATTATGAATATTAAGCTCAATTTGCTATACTCCACGAAAAGCAGGAGAATCTGTATGGTGTTATTTATGAACTCTGACAGTCAATTGTCTTAACAATTATTCATTGTAAAGTCAGGTCGGTCCGGTTCGGTTTCGGACTGAATCGTTCGGAGGGTACATTGCCGAAAATCTGTTTGGTGTGGAGGATAAGGATTGAAAAAATTATATATCAATCAAATAAAAATATTTGTACATGAAAAAACAATAATCAAGATTTATATTATGATTTATCTTCTAAAAATATTTTGAGGTGCCCAAGATCCACACTGCTGGTCATTCTCCTTTTTATTTGTGCTAAATCTTTGCGAATTAAAGAAACTTAGGATCTTCTTTAGTTCAGTGAGTCTCAACCATGAGACAGTGCAACTCGATTGGGAAATTTCGTTGAAAACTCGCCATAAATGATCGTTTTTAAATAACTATCTGATGTTAAGTACGCGTAATATTATGGCCACATTAAAAAAATATAAAAAAATATAAAAAGTATCTGTTATTTCACCCAAATTTTTACCTTAACAAGATCAATTTCCTTAAAGAAACTCGTTGTGCAGTTTACTAGGCTACATATATAAAAGTTAAGCTTACAAAAAAAACGTTTTATAATGTTAAGGATTATTTAAACAATAAAAAACGTGGGTATGAATTGCTCTCAGTTTATAGCTTAATATTCATTTACTGTGAGATGACGATAACAAAAAATTACCCTGCTAAGTTTGTTGTGGGCTCTTCTTAGACCAGGTCGCATTTGGAAGCCTCGTAGATTTAGGTTTAAGTTGAAGAACAATCAGCAGTATGTTCACCAAAAATAAATGCTTCAAAAACAATCTTTTGCGCAGGGTATATTCTACCAATGTTCGAAAGATCATCTGTTCCACTTGGAGTGCGGCATAGCGTCCGGCGACAAGCAGAAGGTGGGCTGTCCGCACTGCGGCGTGTACTCGTACCGCTGGCTGCCCGTCAACAAGGAGGTCACCCGCGTGCGCGTAGACATGCACTGCAGCAACAAGAGAGTGTTCCTTCCCGACCAGCGAGAGCAATGGTAAGTTGTCACTTAGAGCTCGAATTTCAAGGCTAAGTTGTCGTATTTCAGAGGGCAGATCCAGTGATTCATTGTGTTTGTCGTGAGGCACATACTATAAAACCTTGACTAAAGACAGTCTCGACAGGCAATGACTATCAAGCATATGAAACCTTGAGTGACCTGTGACCTTGCAAAAGTAAAATCAAGTGACTCTTAAGCAGGTACTATACACGTGTCGGTCTTTTATCTTCAATAAGGTTGTCATAAGTAAAAACTTGGAATGTTTTTGGAATTAGTTTGTATGGAAAAATATTTTTTTTTCTTTTTATTATATATTTTCACAGGGAATATTTCCTATATACTTAATATTATTTTATAATTTAGAATATACTTAATACAACCTTCAACAGTATTTCGTAATTCCGTTACACGTTGTATATGTTAGTGATATACCTGATTCTGACAAGTTATTGTGACACAGCGATTCAACTACAAGAAGCAGGGATGTTCTTTGCAAAAAAAAATTATCAGACAAAACTCTTAATTATAAGCATATAAAATATGATAATGTAAAACTAAATGCATAAATTAAATGGGAGTTATCTTATCCCGAAAAGTAGAGAGTGACATCTCTCGCCCGATCGTCAGATTGGCATATCTTGCACCAACCGGCAGAAGGTCTTACCTAACCCAATTCATGTGCCTGACCAATAATTATTCCCGTAATGTTACCAATTCTATTTTATATCTGTAATCTGTACACATAGAAATAAGAAAATACATAACCTTTATGAAGCCATTATTGCATGCCCAAATGTATTGAGTCCCAAAACAGTGAAAACGCCTCGCGCACTTCACACCCGCGGAATGTTGCTAGCTCACAAAATTTTCCGAGTTTCCCCATTCTTTGGTAAATGTTTAAAACATTAGAGGTAAAATAATTACTGTTAACTGCTAAATATGATAAAGTGACTAACCAAATGTTCGAGAAACAAGTGCCACTCCACTTTTTCATGCTTCAATAAAACTCGTGTACACGGTTGCTGTGTGATAATTCTAAACCAAATAATAACCCTTAAACTTAACTTATTTCCATGGTCTAAAAGTTGTGGAAAGAATATTATTATTTTTAGGCGTCCATTTAGTTTCGATTAAGCATATTTGTGTACAATAGAATTAACAGCATATCTTTTTTCATAATTCCCAGCGTTCCAGCTTTCCTCGGCTTCTCGTCACTGGAACCCTCAAAACTGGATCAAAGTCCTTCAATCCCCGAGGACCTGCTACCGTCACTACCAACAGATTTAAAGTCGCTATTCGAGGGTGCGGTCGATGAGGAGATGTCCGACCATTCCATCCAAGTTTTGTTCGACGCAATAATGGCTGGGGATCCCGTTGAACAACTCTTACCTAAAATTGGTAAGTGCAACTTACAGTCAATGTTTCTATATTTACGCCATACGGTAATACGGGACCCTATAACTAAAGGTCCGCATTTGGCTGTCCGTCTTTCACGAGGCTACTAACTATCTCGGTTCATGGGATATTGTCACAGATAGTTAAAATTTTCACAGATCGTGTATTTCTATTAACAATAAATACTACAAAACAATAAAATAAATATTTGACGGGGCCCCCAAGTCATGATTTTTTTCGTTTTCACAGAGATTATGGTGTGTGGAACTCTCCGTGCGCGATTCCGACTCGTACAATGTTTTTCTTTTCTTCTCTTTTTCTTTTTTCAGGCATGCAGGTTTCCTCACGATGTTTGCCTTCATCGTTGAAGCAAGTGAGTTGGAGCAAGTCAGTGAATTCATAAAACTCGGGCTTCGAACTCGGCCCCCCAAAAGGAAGTCCTACCCACTGGGCTATCACCGCTTCCACATCGCCATGTCCTATCTTTATGTGTCTCGTGGTCCAAAGAAGTAATCTTTCTTGAACGTAGCATATTGCTGATGAAATGTTATTATACATCAATTTTGTTTTGAACCGCATTCATTGACGTCCCAAAAGCTAGCCTTCAAAATAGATAGATAGATAAAAACACTTTATTAGAACAAAACACAAACAATACAAGAAACAGTAAAACATGATTTTGATTTTTTAAAAAAAACTGCAGTAGTATTCACTCCGTCAAGTGAAATACAGTTCTCATCGTATTTTAGTACGGGGCGATCACATAAACGCACCGCTCGCGCAGCTGGAAGGCGGCACGTGTGTGCACGCGGCGGCGGCTCGAGGCCGACTGAGCGCGTTATGCCTCCTACAGTACGCGGGGGCTAACATCGACGCAGTTGACAACACCACTAGGACTCCTCTCATGAGAGCGATACTGTGTAAGTATGCCACAGAGTAATTGCCATACAGAGGTCTTACGAAGACGAAGACAATGCGACGCGACGCTGTGCCTAGACGATGTCGGTAATAACCGTCAGATCAAAGGCGTTGAAATACTGTATCTCTTCTTTGTACTGTGGTATAGCCAGTGGCGTGCATAGAAGGTATGCACGGGGTATGCAGATGATACAAAATGAAGAAATCCAGTACGAGTTATGAATACTTAAGGGTAGGCTTTTAATAACTCTTACTGGAGACTTTCTTCATTTTATATCATCTGCATACCCTGTGCATGCCACCGGGTATAGCCATGTAAGAAATATTTAGTCTGTATACCAGATTTATTTTTAATAATCAGCGTATTTCAGTATATATTTGATTTTAGGGCATTTGACTATATCAACCAAAAGTGCCGTAAATATCTACTAAACTAAATCGCAACGTCTAAAGGTCGTTCGAGGAGGACAAACATTCTGTCCTTTTCTAGTATTCATCAATAACCTATAACAAATCCTATTTTGGGCTAAAGGCCTCTTCCAAGGTTTCTCCCATAGTCACCACGCTGGGCAGACGGTATGGTGAGCGCAGTAGATGTTCGCTGTGTACCACAGAGGACGCTTCAGCCCGCTGTCGTGTATATAGGTAGTTACTGTATTTTAGATGTTGAAATTAAATAAAACTGATCTCTAGTTAACTTGGATATTAATTTTGTAACAATGAATGTAGTTATGCACTGAGACTGCCAATGCGTGAATGCGGGCCCCTTGCTGAGCCGTCGCCCCGCGGACCGGTTTTGATGAATAGTAGTGGACATCGAATACCCTTTCTCTGTTAGATTCCTTTAGTCGCCTCGTACGACACGTTGGGCGTAGGGGTCGTGAGAGCTTTATTATGATCTGCCGTCACAATACGGCACTGCCAGTGTTAGTACATTTGAATTTATACCATTCAAGAGTTTAACATCCAAAGTCACAAAATCTTGGTATAATACGTAACACAATCGCCTAATCGCCTAACCTGAGAAATAACTCAAAACAAACTCAGTCGAGTATTCTTATTGCTAAAGCCATTATATCGCTTTAAACTGGCTTTTTTGACGGCCGATTGGCGCAGTGGGCAGCGACCCTGCTTTCTGGGTCAAAAGCCGTGGGTTCGATTCCCACAACTGGAAAATGTTTGTGTGATGAACAGGAATGTTTTCCAGTGCCTGGGTGTTTATATGTATTTTATAAGTATTTATCTATATTATTTATAAAAAAAAAATTCATCAGTCATCTTAGCACCCATAGCACAACTTATACCTACATATTCGTATTTACATTATAAGTCCAAAAGCATTGATTGTAACCATTCTTTAATATTCCATATTTCTTTTAGCACTATTAGATAAAGAAACGCCAGAAGAAATCCCCGAAGACATAGATGAGGAAGCTTGTGAGAAAAAAGAAGTAAAAGCTATCGAAGAAGATATAGAAGTAAAAACAGAAGAAATTGACCCAGAAGATATAGTTAAGAAAGAAAGAGAAGATATAGAAGACGAAGCCACGAAGGAAGATACTAATAATCAAAAAGAGGATATAACAGAGACAGAAAACATTGTAGTTAAACAAGAGTGCGAAACAGATATAGCAGATGATTTAATAAAAGACGATAAGAGCGATTTAAGAGACGAAGAACAACTTGATGACCTCAGTAAGACGAGTGACGAGGATCTCGTTAAAGTTATCAAGTATTTAGTAGCGGTTGGCTGTGATGTTGACAAACAGGTAAGCCTTTTCGAAGTTATACTTCTTGTGGCGCGTTAGAGAAATTTTTTACGATGCGTGCGCACACCGTCACAAAAAACCGACACCCTGATATCAGTTATCAGTCAACATTTTAGTTTTTCAAAAATAGTTACCAACAAAGTAAAAGTAAGGACATCCCGTATGTTTGCGTGAGAACTTGCAACTGTTTTTATTGTGATATTTAAATAAACTTTATTAAACTAGATAATGCGTTGTGATAAAACTTTCAATGTATTACATAGCTTTTTACTATTTTTAGTGTAGTTTTTTCTAAAAACGTAGAATAAGGCGAAAGATAATTTTTTTTAAATATTTTTATGTTGTTCGGCCAAAGAGGTATTACTTTTAACGCGTGCACATAAGAACACACACGTTGTTTAGTCTGAGAGATCCTCAGAGACCTTATCGACCTACTTCTTTGACCTACCGTTATTTATTTATAGGGTCTACCGGCGCGGCGATCTTACAAAAAATATATCCTTATAATATATACATTACATAGGCAGTGGCGGTACTACCCTAGAAACCGAAAAGCCAGGCTTTAATTATCAATCGGAATTTCTAATCATAACTCGCGTGTGGACCATAATCGTAGTGTTTTTCAAAGATGAGTTGATTTTTGTTATATGGCACATCAACAACTGCCTTATATTGGCCATATTATGAGTCGAATTAGTCCTATATGTAACTGTATGCTCTAATTCAAGACCCTAGGCACGCCACTGTACACAGGGTATGCAAAACCATTTTAAGGGAAACACATTACACACTTATTTGGCTTATGAACTAGTATACTTTTTTAAATTTAAAAGTAAAAAAAAAAACGACATCAACAACTGCCTTATAGTGGCCATATTATGAGTCGAATTAGTCCTATATGTAACTGGGCTTGCTATAATTCAAGACCCTAGGCACGCCACTGTACACAGGTTATGCAAAACCATTTTAAGGGAAACACATTACATACTTATTTCGCTTATGAACTAGTATACTTTTTTAAATTTAAAAGTAAAAAAAAAAACGACATCAACAACTGCCTTATAGTGGCCATATTATGAGTCGAATTAGTCCTATATGTAACTGGGCTTGCTCTAATTCAAGACCCTAGGCACGCCACTGTACACAGGTTATGCAAAACCATTTTAAGGGAAACACATTACACTTATTTAGCTTATGAACTAGTATACTTTTTTA